>NW_015753909.1:0-506 GCF_001515625.1 Sinocyclocheilus rhinocerous
AAGGAAAGATACTTCGCAAGATACTGTTAACCTACAAACACAGTTCATCTCTCCCTCTCACTCGTCTTTGGCTATTAAAATAGACAATACAACAAAATTCAAAAAATAGATAAGAAATATATTTTTATAAGAACTGTTAATTTGTTACAGTAAAAGTAATTTCATTCTTAAAAACATTCATATTTTTATCACTATGAAATGTAATAGTTGGAATAATATTTAAAAAACATTATGTATAGAAAGAAGCTTTGTTTTGTTTGTATTATGTATTGCATCACACAGTAAAAAGCTGATATCAGCGATAAGATTATTTCAGAAAACACAAAACCCATTTTTACTCATTTATCTTATAGCCTACTGTCAGTCATATCATGTGAATTAAACATGAAATTGTGAAAATTTAAAGAAACTGAAATAGTATTTTCTTTAAAATGCACTCCAATAATTTATATTATATTATTATAGTTATATTAATGTCACAGTTCTGTGTAGAATGAACTCGCATG
>NW_015753910.1:0-506 GCF_001515625.1 Sinocyclocheilus rhinocerous
GCGGCTGGAAGGACAGAAGCTGGTTGTGACCTCCATCCTCAGCTCTGGTCATGTCGTCTGATAGCGAGGTCAGAATTAGTCTCTCATCCACACTAACCGAGACTTCGTGCCAGAGTGCGTCGCTGAAATCCCCGCTTAACTGCACAGCGAACTTTAAATCTCCTGATTCGGCTCTGGAGTGCAGGTTTCCACCAATTAGCTCCAGTATGAAAAAGTGCTCTTGGCTTCCCCGGAAAAAGAGAATTAGATCCGGCAAGGTCGTCCTGAACCTCAGCTGGACACTGGGCCCTTGCGATCCCGCCTGCCTGCGGGTCCTGTTGATATGCGGGACCTCGATGACCAAATAACCTCCCGTTGTCACGGAGAAGGTGGTGGATGTTTCGCATGTGTCACCATGGAAACCTGAAGGGCATCTGCAGGTGTGCTGATGCTGGTCTCCGTGCAGTGAAGGCACACAGGTGGCGTTGTTTTGGCAGGGGTCAGACACACAGCCGGTCAGCGGGACA
>NW_015753911.1:0-506 GCF_001515625.1 Sinocyclocheilus rhinocerous
AAGCACAGAATATCATACCTCTACAAACATAGCATCACTGCAATACACTGGAAACATGAAGTTGCGTTCACATTACCTTTGGTTGTTACTACATGCTATGTAGAGTTTTTTGTAAAATCACAGTCAGCTAAGCCCACCACATCCTCAAGGTGTTTCATGAATGGTTTGCGAATGTTGTGTTGACCGAGAGTTGCTCGGTGTTTTTAAAGTGTGCATGTGATGAAATCTGAAAGCACGTGAATCATCTCTCATCTTTGGTTCCAGGTCTAAGTGGAGCGATGGCCAGCATCAGCGTCCGCTCAAGCACTCCCGGCTCTCCGACTCATATCAGCGGCAGCTCGAATGCAGGGCGCAGAAGAAACGGACTGCACGATGTGGACTTGAACACTTTCATATCGGAGGAGATGGCCCTCCACCTTGGCAGCGCAGGCCCCAGGAAGCGGAGCTCGGTCCAGTGCGCCGACGTCATCACAGACTCCCCAACCCATAAACGCAACAGAATGCTC
>NW_015753912.1:0-506 GCF_001515625.1 Sinocyclocheilus rhinocerous
AGGTCATTTTGGGAGGTTAAGAGGTCATCCACATAACTGTCCTCTTCAATGACTCTGCGCTCATCCTCCAAGTGAATAAAGTTGGGCAGCCGTGCTGTTTCCCTCATAGCCAACTGAGCAATGCAACCAGCAGGTCTGTCCCCAATGTTGACTCTGGTAATTGCATATTCACTTATCTCTTCATCTGGGCTGTCCCTCCAGAGGAACCTGTGAAGATGCATCTCACGCTCCTCCAGCCATACAGAGTTGTACATCTTTTTAATGTCTCCTAGAGATGCATGCATCCCTTCTCTGAACCTCAACAGGACAGCTCTGATAGGGTTGAGAACGTCTGGTCCCTTCAGAAGAAGATCATTCATACTCACACCTCTGTATTTCTGGCTACTATTCCATACAATACGAACTGGTGTTGTCACCGAATGAGGGTTTGGCGCCACCAGGTGGCTTACGTACCACACTGGTCCGTTCCACTTGTCCATGATTTTGTTGGTGAGTTTTATGGCTGC
>NW_015753913.1:0-506 GCF_001515625.1 Sinocyclocheilus rhinocerous
ACACTTCAGGCCCCCATGATCCTTTGCACAGGGAAGTTGTTTGGCATATTTATGCGTATTTGGTGTGTTTGGCGTATAAGTTGTATGGCATAATTTTGAACTACATGGCATGAATTATGCATAGGCAAAATGAATCAATTTAAAACCAATTGCTTATGAGGTAATACCATTGGCCTTGGTGCGATAAACCCAAAATAAAAATAAACTAAGGTTAAACAATGCGCAGCTTGCACAATCTACTCATCGTTCCGAGCGAGATTTTTTGGGGGTCAACCAGCATCCAAATGTGCTACCAAGGCGTCTCCTTGATCATCTCGTTAAGGTGACGCAGAAAAGCGTTCCCAAAAACAAAACAAAACAGAGTTCGAAGCTCTCACTCCGGAGGGTAAACCCCTTTGAAGGGATTAGAGCGTAGGGATGAGACCTTCTGAATGGAATGCAGGGATAGTGTTGTAAAAATGTAAGTTAAGTTTTCAAAGAACTTTAGTTACACATTTTCTACAGTA
>NW_015753914.1:0-506 GCF_001515625.1 Sinocyclocheilus rhinocerous
TAAAGCATCTCTTTTATCAAAACAGATGCCTGACCCAGTTCATTTTTCCTTTACATCCACTTTATTACACATATGCATTCAAAACATGTAAAGAGGTCATGTATCAAAAGCTGGGAGAACAATTTTCACATTCATTACCCATTAAAGAGCTAATCTATATCAACTTTATAGATGGTTTGAATTTGTCCCATTTGAATATCAAACACACAGGCAACTAATTGCTTTATTAAGGTTAAACATGTATGAGGTTGCAGCTGTTGTAACAACAGAAGGGATATTGTATTGTTGTGGTGGCTGTATATATGAGGGTGTCTCTCTCACAGTTGGGTCTTTTCATTTATCTGACTATAATTTATTTATTTTCTCAGTACATAAAGTGATTTTCCAAAAACCTTTGGAAATCAAGTGTCATTATTTTTTGATATTTGTAAATAATTGATGTAAGTAAATAATAGTCTTTTTTATTTTTTATTCATTCGTTCGTTCGTTCGTTCGTTCGTTCGTTC
>NW_015753915.1:0-505 GCF_001515625.1 Sinocyclocheilus rhinocerous
GCTGCCTTATAGAAGGAACAGTGGCAAACTGAAAGTTAAAAAGTTGGAACAGACTCATTTTCTCTCATTTCATGAATTTGTAGGACAGCTTTCATTGTTTCTTTCTTGTGCAAACTACTGGTAAGGCCTGTTGCTCCTCCAGTGTCAGCGACTTCTGAGCAGCACGTTTTTTCTGGCACCCGTGTTAACAAATAAGAGTTCATTTTGAAAGCATGAAAGGCACGTCATGAATAATCGTATTTTCTGCTGCAGCTCATGCCACACTCACATGCACGTGCAATGTGAATCAAGTATTACACTGTTCTGCATTGTTATACTCTTGTTGACAGAAATCAATGTGCACTGTTCTTACTGCATAACAATGAGATCTTGAAACACTTAAGGAACGTTTTTTGCTGTCAATCCTGTCAATAAGTGGCCTTAAAGGGTTAGTTCACCCAAAAATGAAAAATGAAATGAATAGCCCATAAATTACTTACCCTCAAGTCATCCTAGGTGTATATGA
>NW_015753916.1:0-506 GCF_001515625.1 Sinocyclocheilus rhinocerous
ACTTATTATTTTGTTGTTTCAAACACCACAGCAACTATATTACTAAGAGTGTTGTTCCATAATTACTAAAGATATTAGGGATCAGGAAATGGAAAATCTTGGTGCTTCGGCTTCTTTTGGAACTATTTTCGTTGATGGTGTAAAATAAAAATTAATTACCTGGCCAAAGTTTTTTTGGTGTAATTTATAGAACTGTTAGGAGTATGAGTGCCGCAGGTAAAGAACCTGTATAAGATAATAAATTATATTTCTTTGTAATTATTTATGAAATTTACTAGCAATGTGATTTTTTTTTTCAAAGTAAATACTACACTTTTTTCAGTGCAGTTATTTTAGGGTTTTTCTGTTATGTTATCATGGCAGTGTTTTTTTAAGCCTTAAATTATGTTAATGTTCATATTGTATGTCTTGTTGCAACATTGTCTTAACAGTGGAAATAAAAAGTACTTTAATATTTACAGATTGGTGCCATTCATATTGTTCTGTAAATGTCTGTCTTTAATATA
>NW_015753917.1:0-506 GCF_001515625.1 Sinocyclocheilus rhinocerous
ACGTGATTCTTGGCTGCCCCCCTTTTCATCAGTAATTTGATTGCAATGTGCCTGCTGAAGAGATCTGACGAATTGAGTCTGAACAAAATTCTCTGTTCCACCATAACTGCATGCTTTATAGGTTTCCCCACGTTTATTCTCTGGGTAATATACATATATTTACTATTGTTATATTTTATGATATAAAACAATATAATTCAAGCTTTTATAAATTTTAATTAAATACCTACCTATAGACGTAATTAATATGGGTCAAAAATATGTACTTCTATAAAGATGCTGTTTATAGTGAGCGTAGTCATGAATACTAGGTTACTATGTAAAGCGTTTGTGCATTTTCTCTTTGGATTGCATTTTATTTCGTTTGCAAAAAGTACGATGTTTTTGAACTTTCTATCATTATTAATATGCTTTTTGATCTTTGCAGCATGTTGAAGATCAAGGAATTCACATCCCAGACCAAACTGTAATCAAGAAAGGTAAGCAATTTCCTCTCAAATACCGTA
>NW_015753918.1:0-506 GCF_001515625.1 Sinocyclocheilus rhinocerous
GTACGAGCAGACCAATGAAAACCAGGACCGCTCTAACATTGAGAGTGACCTTGACATGTTAGGACCTTCAGTCATTACAGAAACAAACAAATTTATTTTCCTAAAATACCTAATTAAGGCAAATCAGAAGACTCAAAGAAAGGACATACCTACAAACTCATTTAAAGCAGTTAAGAAATACGGCTTTGGAAATGTCTGGAAGAAACAAAAAATGAAAAAGACTGATTTTTTTTACTTTTAAAATCTAGATAATATCACCTATTTTGTTATTCACTAGAATCAATAAAATCATTAAAATATGTGGAAAGTATTTAGTTTGTATTAAGTAAATGAGCATATCTTGTTTTTTCTGCTTACTATTAGAATAACAGTAGACACACAAATCTGAAAACAAGCATTTTCACTTCAATTCAAATTGATTTTTACAGTACTTTTCACAAAAAATACTGTTCAAAGCAGTTTACAGAGAATTTGATCTTATAGCCCACAGTGAATAAGAAAAATAA
>NW_015753919.1:0-506 GCF_001515625.1 Sinocyclocheilus rhinocerous
CATCCTCTGGAACACTGTGATCTCTGACATGCCGTTGAAGAGCAAAGGTGGCACAACAAGGTGAGCAGGTGGTACCAAAGGGCAGGACCTGCCACTCGAAGATATCAGGGGGATTCTCACGCTTCATATCTCTCCATACGAACCGGAGAAGCGGCCGGTCTTCTGGCAGAAGCTGAACTTGATGGAACATTCCCCTAATATCTCCGCAGATTGCTACTGCTTGTTGCCTAAAGCGCAATAGTACACCAAGAAGAGATGCACCTAAGGTCGGTCCCGGAAGAAGGGCATCATTGAGGTTCAGCCCACGAAACTGGTAGGAACAATTGAAGACGAGCCGATTCTTCCCATTATGGCTGACTAGGTGATGAGGTATGTACCACGATTCACCGGTCATCGAGATCTCATTGGCGCCTAGCTTCTTGACTGCTCCGGATTGTACCAGCTGATGTATTGCCTCACAGTAAGCTTTGGCACGCTGAGGGTCCTTAGCCAATCGCTTCTCTGTA
>NW_015753920.1:0-506 GCF_001515625.1 Sinocyclocheilus rhinocerous
ATGCGCATGACAATCGCATTCGATTAATCGTGCAGCCCTACTTGGGAATAATCAATTTGGATCTAAAATAAACTGCTTTCAAAAACAAAAATAGGTCTCTTGGCTCAACTTGCCCCCAGGGTGGGGTAAATTGAGCCTAGGAGAGGGTAAGTTGAGCCACATGGCGTTAAACTGTGCCATTGATTATGCGGAAGTAAAACTGAACATTTTCATCTAATGTTAAATCAAAGGAAGATAAATAAAAGAAAAGACTTCTTAAAATCTATGTGAGCCTTGTGAAGGACTGACTATCCATCCAGGGAGTTTCCCCACCTGTGGCTCAAGACGTTGGGTTAGGCTCCAGCTCCCCGCAACCCTAATAAAACAAAGAGGTTTGGATAATAGAATCATTTTAAGAAATTCAGAACAAAATAAAGTTCAAACTGAAGAATTAAAAAAACAAAAACCAGACTGCAATTAATCTTACAGAACTGGGCTAATAGTACTCAACATCCCATTATAAATGT
>NW_015753921.1:0-506 GCF_001515625.1 Sinocyclocheilus rhinocerous
ATCTTCTTTTTTTCTGTTTTCCACTAAAAATGTTGAAAAATACTTTCAAAACATCAAAATGATATGCTTTCTTGAGATGAAACATTACAAAACATAATAGGAACATAATATACCAAATGTACCAAAATGTAGTAAGGTTTACGGTTAAAACAAGTAATTATTTGCCAATACGGTAAGAAAAATGTAACTTAATACGAGCTAAATTCTCTGAAGAGTGTTATCTCATTACACAGTTTTGATTCTCAATTACATTTTATGTTGTTTTAGGATGTTTCAGTACTTTTATTGGAAAACTAGACAGACACAGAGTGTAAAAAGCAGTGTTAAAAACACACCTGTCCCTGCCAGTCTGTAGTGTTAATGAGAATGATATTCTCCGGCAGATGTTCGTCAGAGTTCAGGATCTGGTTGAGTTGATCGTACACTGATTTCCTCGGGACCTGCGACAGGAAGGACACCAGGTCAGAAAATGAGCACGCGTATACACAAATCAGTCTTCCAGTATT
>NW_015753922.1:0-506 GCF_001515625.1 Sinocyclocheilus rhinocerous
ATTTTCAGCAATTGTTCATTTTTATGTGAACTAATCCTTTAATGTGTTTGCGTGTGTGGGGAAAAATGTCAAATTAAATACAACACAAGTGGACTGTCCAGAACGATTCATCAAACACCATTACATCGTCTTCATGGAGACGTAAAACATGTCTCTCATCAAACCAGGAGAGTTTCTCCACTGTTTCTGCCCAGACTAAATCAACAAAGATTAAAGAAAGGCTGGAAATGCAGTTGTGTGCTTCGTAATCTCTCTCTGTGTCTTTTAAGCCCTCTCATTCCCTGCTCTGTCTTTGTTCATTGCAGTCTGTCTTTCTTGCATTCATTTTTTTCCAGCTGACAGTAGATCTCTCATTCCTCGCACTGGCTTGGGTCACATTTCTCATCTACACTTGTTCTTGCTCACTTTCATCACAGCTCACCGGGTTCAATTCATCCATCTGTATTATCTGATGCTAACTTACTGCAAACACCACAAAACATTTAATGCAGTTTTGAGGGCTGAGG
>NW_015753923.1:0-506 GCF_001515625.1 Sinocyclocheilus rhinocerous
ATAAGTATGCACATTCTGCATAGAATTTTGCTTGTGATGCACCCTTACACATCTATGTGTGTGTGTTTTCAGGTCACAGGTGAAGTGGGCATCATAGAGAGCATCTCTCTAAAGAACTTCATGTGTCACTCATTGCTTGGTCCCTTTAAGTTTGGTCCAAACGCCAACTTTGTCGTAGGAAACAATGGAAGTAAGTCCTTCTCCAGGTTTGTTTGTTTTTTTTAAAGCCATGAAAATAGATTCATTCTGTGCTGTGTACATTTTAAAAGCCTAAGCCATGGCAATGTTTTAGCCGAATTTTATGCCACACAAATATTGAATTCTCTTTCAAGACTTGCGTTTGAACTGACAAACTAACTCAAAAAAATATGTCAGAATGCCCGTCTTTGTGAGTATCTTTGCAAACATCGTAGGCCACGTCTTAAGTGAACGTAAACAGTCGAGAAAGACAACGCATGTGCATCAGTATCAGTGTACTGGATCTGTGAATTATGTCTTAAAGGAAC
>NW_015753924.1:0-506 GCF_001515625.1 Sinocyclocheilus rhinocerous
AACAAAAGTGACACAGTGTGTATATGTTTCAAAAGTTTGACTTTTATTTTTTCACTCTCAGCCGGATGCAAGTCAGAGGAACAGGAACATGAATATGAGCATACTGAGCCGAATTGAAAAAGGAGAAGAAGTTTGCAGAGTCATGAGGAATTTGTTGCTGATGTTTCTGTTCTCGGATTGAAAGTTAAATAAATCAAACCTCCAGCTTGTCACTTTTTCTATTACTTTCTCTCCCCAGACAAACATGAGCTTATCGTGTTTTTAACTCTGTTTTCCAAAATATGCAATTATCTGGCTGCTACATATGCAGCTGTAGCTTTGGAAAGATTAAATGTAATACCCCATGCTGCAAAAGATGCAGTTTTTTTTACAAGTTTACACAAACCTACAAACATACATTTATTTATTTATGGAATGAAAAACAAATCTATTAAAATGGAGACAGTGTTAAATCTCCATTTTAAATATCCAAATGTAAAATCTAATACGGTACTAAAAATATATGC
>NW_015753925.1:0-506 GCF_001515625.1 Sinocyclocheilus rhinocerous
ATGGAAAGGCACTATATAAATAAAACTTCTTCTTCTTCTTCTTCTATAAGTGCAATGCAGCACTCAAGACTATGACTTTGTAGTAAAGTAAATATAATTTTGAGCTATTAAAGTTCATGGTTGGATCATCATCTCATTCTTTTTGAGATCAAATATATTAACACCTGACATTACTCTCTCTTTCTCCACAGAGGCTTGCACGTCTTCCCAAAGGCCCAACGTTATATTTCCATGTTGCGAAGGTATATTGCTTTGCTACTTTTGACCTGTCTTTGGTTTGATTTCTCATATCCGAGGGCACAAATGATGAAATTTTAGTATTTTGACTGTGGAGTGATGTCTTTTCAAAGTAAACGCACTGATGTGTCTAGTCTCACACTGATTATATTATGAGCATTCTTGTCATTTGTTCTAAAAGTAAATTGTCTCTTTGTTCCAGTACACCCTCATCAAACATGTAATTTCGTCTTTAAAGAGGCACAGGATGCATGAACAGCAGTTTTCCC
>NW_015753926.1:0-506 GCF_001515625.1 Sinocyclocheilus rhinocerous
ATGTTATGTAACTTCAGTGTTAAATCCTTCAAAATAACACAAGTATTTCATTATTATCCTCAGAAACTTTCAACACTTTTTAATTTCATTCCCACACTTTATGTAAGTCAGTGCTTATTCTCACTGTACACTGGGTGCATTTTTAGTCTGACTTGATATGGTTGAAACAGCTGGTCACCATCACACATTGAAATAAACCCAGAGCTGCTCTCTGCCACGGAAACAACAATAATATCCCTCAATCACCATGATACAACATTTCTAAACATATCTGGTCATGTGTTGCGTAATGGAGGAAAAGGTTTGTGTCTGGCTAATCTGTATACGCTGAGCTAATTTGCCACAAAGCCAAGGCATTATCTGCATTAGGTAATAAAAGCTGTAATTTATCTAAATCTAAATGAATCATGTTTAGGATGAGATGGCGTGAGGGGCCGACTGATCCGCTGTCCTGAGCGACCATAGATTGTCCCTGATGAGATCTGGGCATCTTTGTCTGTTGCATT
>NW_015753927.1:0-506 GCF_001515625.1 Sinocyclocheilus rhinocerous
ATATGAATTATTTTTCAAATATAATTTATTCCTGTGATGGGGAAGCTGGATTTTTAGCAACAATTACCCCAGTCTTCAGTCTCACATGATCCTTCAGAAATAATTCTAATATGATCATTTGGAGCTCAAAAAACATTTCTGATTATTATTAATGTAAATAATAATAATAATAATAAATAGTTGTGCTGTTTCATATTTTTGTAGAAACCGTGATATATTTCCAGGATTCTTTGATGAATGAACAGTATTCTATTGAATTTTTTTTTTGTAACATTGTAAAAGGATTTACTGTAACTTCTGATCATTTTAATGCATCCCTGCTGAAAAAAAGTATTAAAAATTATTTGTGATTATTTGTTTTTAATTTGTTGAATTAATCAGCATATAATGTAATACATTAGATGATTTTTATAAGACTGACAGCTCTAATAGTAATAAATTACAGTAATATGAGCAGGAATATGTCATCTGACACTTTCGCACATACAGCCTTTGTCAGAAATGTA
>NW_015753928.1:0-506 GCF_001515625.1 Sinocyclocheilus rhinocerous
AGATAAAATCCCATTTAAGCAGCCCATCTGAACAAATAAAGCACAAAGGTACAGTAACTGTAATATGTGGAAGGAGATTGAAGATGTAAATCCAGTAACTACAAGATCTTGTAACAAACTTGTCATTCACAATTAGCTCTTGCTGGCTTCTAAACTGCTTAACCTGGTTTTACTGTGGTTCTGTCTTGACCAATTACTACTACAGCAATCTACCTAAAGATACACCACTGAGAGAAACACTGCTGGAGGAAGACAGAAAAAAAGACAGTTTGTCTAGCTTCTGTAAATGTCTTCTTTGTGATTTCAAAGATTGACTCTAATACGGTGTCCTAAGTATCTTCTGAAGTGTTTCCCTCACTGAGCTTGTACCTGTGAGGAGAAGAGTTGGTATTCCTCAGGCAGGATCCAGGAGCGTGGGTAGAAGTTGTACTCCTCCGGGAACAGCTCCTGCATGGTACGCACGGCACGACTCAGGTTTATCTTCCGCAGCATCTCTATCATTCCTG
>NW_015753929.1:0-506 GCF_001515625.1 Sinocyclocheilus rhinocerous
AGTACCCATTTAGTCATCACCCCAGTTGTTAGTAACATTCTTATTTCACTAGTTAACAACTGTTTTTTCCCTTTACTTTTGAGATGACTAGTTGAGATACTTTTGAGTGAAAAAATAAATAATACAGAAGAAACAATTTTCACTCGAAAAGTGGTAGTAAATTTCACAATTACATAGAAATGTTAATTAACACATTGAATTAAACTTTAAATTTTGAAATTGAAATCTTGAAAAACGTACTCCAATAATCTTTTATTTATAACTTTGAAAATCATTTTTAAAGTGTAGTATCTGATAAATAAGCACTTGTTACTAATTTGCTAACATAAAAAATGTTAGTTTTAAAGAATAAATGCTAAAATGACTTGCCATACCTCGCCTGCATCAGCATCGCTGAGCATTTAGGGAACCTTAATGGGTTGCCAATCTCATATAATGGGAAGACTTTTTTTGGATGCAAAACACACCATCCGAAGCATCCCGATCAATCATTAATGCATGACGTA
>NW_015753930.1:0-506 GCF_001515625.1 Sinocyclocheilus rhinocerous
CAAGCATAGCTATAAATACAAGCTTTAGAATAAATTATTCTTTTAAAATAGCTAAATTAACAATTTTCTTATAAGCTCTTTATGATCCTAAATTCAGCTGATTTATTTATAATTCATATACAGTCTAATTATTTGTCATATTTATTTTATATAAACTATGTGTGATAGCCCCAATGCATTACACGCAAGCAATTATTTTTGACAATATAAACTTTTAAATTAATGAATGTTAATTCATAAGTAATACATACATAGCAATAAATACGTTTTAGAATATATAGATCTTTTTAAAAGCTACTCTAACAATTTTCTTTTAAGGTATTTATGATCCTAAATTCAGATGATTCTCTTATAATTCATATAATTATAGTCAACTATTTTCTTTTAGCAAACTTTCATGAGTTTAGTGTAAAAATGTGTTTAAATTAGGGCTGCACGATTAATCGAATGCAATTGTCATATGTATCTTTCAGTGAAGCATGGTTCTGTGATCAGTAGTAAATCTC
>NW_015753931.1:0-506 GCF_001515625.1 Sinocyclocheilus rhinocerous
AACACAGACCGGAAGATAACTTAGGGCCAGACGCGTGACCATGGCAACGCACGTGCGTTCGGTGAAACCGTCTATATATTGTTTTGAACACAATATAATTTGTATTTGCAGTTTATTATTTGTATGGACAACATTTAACAAATATGCAAACCTAGGAGGAAGAACAAAGGAAAAACATTTTATCTAAATCCCTTTCACTGTTTTTGCAGATATTTCTAAATGATCAGCATAGAAAAAGTGAGAAGCCTGCAAATTTTGTTTATGTGTACCTATAGTGTGTTATATAATTATCTGGGCTCGGACGCTGGTATGCATTTAAGCTTGTACATTTGTGCTTAAAAGAAACTAACTTAAAATGTTTCAGAGTTGCAGAAAACATGCATCCTCAATACTCATGAAAAAGCTCTTACCTTCCTCAATAAAAGTGCGCATATAGCCAGAAATGAGGGTCAGCTTCTCTTTGGTTATGTCACCCTCATCATCGTCGTCATCTTCTGTTAGTTTTG
>NW_015753932.1:0-506 GCF_001515625.1 Sinocyclocheilus rhinocerous
CAAACCTGATGCAGAAACAAACTCATCCTGATCTCAGATGACCATTTTTGGCATATTCTCATTTTTGTCTGAACTTTTCCTCGATGTTCTTCGCGGTTCTTTTAAGAACGGGTCGCTGAGAGGTTTTTTATAGGAAGCCAAAAATGCATCTCCTATTGTGTTGCTGCAAGAGTTTTAGACCGAGAACACATTTCCAGGCTGATAACTGAGGGCTTTCATTCCAAGATCCCAAAGGTGCCAAATTCAGCTTCTGTAGGCGTTTCTTCAAACTTGTATCTAAAATCAAATCAGATGTTCCTCTGAAGGAAACACGGCTTTCTCACATCAAGGACAAACAAGTCTCGTCAAATTTGTTTCTTAGATCCGAAAAACGGATTGACCTTCCGAATGAAACGTGCGCAGCTTCTAGTTCTCCCTTTCCCTCGACCTCTTCATCTTGCTTCTGTGTTTCTAGAGCGCTCCATTCTCTCCGCCGCGGCGCAGATGATCCGAACAAGGATTTTCCC
>NW_015753933.1:0-506 GCF_001515625.1 Sinocyclocheilus rhinocerous
CACAAATTCCAAGTATGGGACACCATACTTGGCCACACATCACGTTACTCACTTATATTAGACAATTTGTCAGTGTACTATTATGTAACATTAATGACATTTTTAAAATGGCATTATAACTGACAAATTAACCACATAAAAATGTGCTGCATTCTGGTTATTTGTGTCTGCCTAAACATTCATTACAGATTCTGTGTATATCCTAATGTCTCTATGTTATGGAATCCCGTTTCCGTTATGGAATAAAAATGATAATTATGACCTTTTTTTCCCCTCACAATTCTGAGGTTATATCTTGTAGTGTTCAGACTTTCTTTCTCAAGATTCAGATTTTTTCCCACTCAGATTTCTGAGCTTAAACAGAATTGTGAGATACAAACTCATAATTATGACTTTTTTCTTGCAATCCAGAGTTTACATCTCACAATTCTGAGTTTATATCTTGCAGCTGACTTTTTTCTTGCATCATGGCACCATCTTGGACTGTAGTGAAAATGACCTCTAAC
>NW_015753934.1:0-506 GCF_001515625.1 Sinocyclocheilus rhinocerous
CAATACAAAAGCGAAAAATGGAAAAATGCTCATTCGCTTAAGATGTTTTTTATTATTAGGCCTATTATTATTTACATTTATTTACTTGCCAGACATTTTCATCCAAATCAGCTTACAGTGCACTTAGAGTGAAACAGGATGTCAGGCAGTGATGGATGGACTGTGGTTTTCGAATAACAATGCGGTGTCATTCTGTATGCTGATATAAGGACATTGTATGTATTTGAATAGAAGTACATAAGATATTTCCTCACCTAAATTAATCCAATGCAAACATAAAAAAAAAGTATATGTCTTATCAGTGTTCACTAGGAATTAAACTAATGACATTGGCGTCACTAGTACCGTGCTGTTCCTCTACATTGACGTCGACAGTGGAGCAAATGTGTGCTTCTTAGAGTCTACAAAGTAGCATTATGAGGAAAATGTTCTGAAGGGGAACGTTTAGTCACTTCATCTTAGCCAGAATATCCTCTAAATCAGAGGTTTCCAAACTGTGGACTCCC
>NW_015753935.1:0-506 GCF_001515625.1 Sinocyclocheilus rhinocerous
TACCCAGCACTGTGTTGTATTTAACCCAGCATTTTTTAGAGTGTAGTTCTGAAGTTTGGAGCTGGTCTTACTGGTTAACCAGCATAGTTATGACGTTTTTATTTAATAATACATTATAAATTATTATTTAATTTTAATTATACTGGTCTTCCCACCAAGCTTCTTAACTTTTACCAACAAGAATCTCATTGTCAACAAGTTACAAACAAGACAAGCAAGCAATGGGAAAAACGAGTAAACGAGCATCCAAAATGCAACATATGCCGGTGACTAGCAAGGCTGTAGAAATAAATTTTCAATAACTGTGTCTGTGTATTTTGTAGGACTTTTATTACTATGATTTCTGAATCAGATTGTGAGAAATCCCAGTGGCACCCTGTTGCCCTATTTCACCAGGAACCTCAGGAGGTAGTTAGATCAGGTAATTGACTCACCTACATAGAAAGTCTGAGATGAACAACTTACATTTATGCATTTGGCAGATGCTTTTATTCAAAGTGACTTAC
>NW_015753936.1:0-506 GCF_001515625.1 Sinocyclocheilus rhinocerous
CAAGCAACTAGACTTAGTGGATGACTAATGCCAATGACATCTTGACATTATAATACTAATAATTTCATGATATAAGGATATAAATATGATATTTTAGCTTAGATCGCCTGCTGATCTGGAGACTGTAGCTCTTTAATTCGGTCGTATACTACAGCTTCCTTCCGTTTACTTGTTAAAAAAGCCTTAAAACATCTATCTTGAAGTGTAACTTCATAACATATCAGGTTCCTCACAATCTTCACAAGCGCATCACAAAAATTATTTTCAGTATGATAAAACTTCGTTATTGATCAATCAATAAAAAGACATTTTGGAAAGAACTTACGCGCTCGGATCCTGAAACTCTCAGCGCTGGATCTTTGAACAGCTCAACATGAGGCGCGCTGATTCGCTGTCGGCCAGTAATCTGATCGCTCATTGGCTGAGCGCTGCGTGTTTCTTCTGCGGTTTGTTTTCGACGCAGGGAATTCGGATGCTTATGAGCGCCGTGCAGGGGACAGGAGACC
>NW_015753937.1:0-506 GCF_001515625.1 Sinocyclocheilus rhinocerous
TTTTTATTCTCACTTTTGATCAATTTCATGCATCCTTGCTGAATAAAAGGAATTGATTGGGTCCCAAAAATTGTGATCCAAAATTTTAAACGGTATTGTACCTACAATGGTACCTTGTCCAAAACAAAACTTGCCCTTACAGAAAAGTACAGCATGGCATTTACATTCACGTACCACAGCATTTACATAGTAGGCTAGTCCAAAGTACTTCAAACGATGCTTTCATAGCACTTTCTATTTAGAGTTTCAGTAATATTATATGTGAACTTACAATTTAACTAGGCACGCGCCTAACAAATAAAATCAAGCCAAATCCGGCACGCGAAAACAATGATAGGACCAAAAATTGAATATCACTCAATATCAAATAGACCGTATTTTCAGCGAAGGCTAAAACAGACGCACCGTAATTCGAAATTCCTTTATCGAACCGTCACCATGTGAACTCGTTAATAAAGGTGCGCGTGAAAAAGCCATGATTTCACTACAGCGCGCACATGCCTGGA
>NW_015753938.1:0-506 GCF_001515625.1 Sinocyclocheilus rhinocerous
GACTTATATTAATTCTGCTTACCTGGCACTCAGGTGTGGAATATGGTTTAGTTGCAGCTTGCTGAGATAAATAGTGACACTCAGTAATACACATCTGTCACTATGTTGCTGGGTTCGCCTTCTGGTGCATTATCTGGAAAAACAAACAAAAAATTATACATTTTTAGCATGTAACCTACATCCTATATTTTAGCTCAGTAATTGTGTAACAGAATATTATTACTGCATAGTTATGTGGCACAATGTGATGAGCAATCAAAATCTTATATTTATGGTCTTGTGAAATTATTCTTGTATTGTCGGGCCGACAGTCCTAAAGGAATTATTTTCATATTGAGCAAGGAAAAGACTAAGACGAGCACTTTTAAAATGCTTCTATTCGCTTTGTTCCTTCACAGGATAATCATCTTAGAACTAGAGCCATGGAGACAGTCATTCACTTCGTGAATGACTCTGCAGAGTTTTATAAATGGAGCCTTACCATAGCAGGTGAGAATCTTTTTACA
>NW_015753939.1:0-506 GCF_001515625.1 Sinocyclocheilus rhinocerous
AAATGAATTTTGCAGTTGTATTACAAATGTAATGTTTGTCAACTGAAGCACTTTCAAGGGATAGTTCACCCCAAAATTAAAATTTGCTGTTAATTGACTTTTTTTCTTCTTCAGTGGAACAGTAAAGATGATTTTTATCTGAAACCGTGATCCTTAGCGATTCATTATACACTGCATGTCTGTGTGGTTTTTGAGAGTAAAAAAAAACAAAACAAAAAACACACAAGACCAAATTAATACCCGTGGTTCCTGGTGATACATTGAGGTCTTATGAAGCGAAACGATCAGTCTGTGCAAGAAAATCAACATTTTTACAACATTATTACCTTTAATCCAAAGCCCGGGCAAACGTTTCTCAGCGTGTTCACGACTTTCTAGAGCGTGAACTTCCTCTGTCGCATAATGACGCCGATGACGCTGTTTGTTTACAATGGAGAGTGAGGTCTCGTGTGCAAACTGACAGAGATGACCAAGTACACACATGAGCTGATGCTGTTTGTTTACAA
>NW_015753940.1:0-506 GCF_001515625.1 Sinocyclocheilus rhinocerous
GCATCATATGACCCCTTTAACAAAGTATCTGTATAATTTTTGCAGCTGGACCATGGTCACTGTGCCTGTGTTACAGGCTGTGCTTTTTTTCATAATCTGTCTTAAAATAATAATTAGGCTTATTTTAATGATACGTGTATGTGTACTTAAACATATTTTGGGGACAAATTTGTGTACAGCTCAATTAAAACTTGTTAAAACGCTCAGTCTTGCTGATATAGATAACACAAGCGTGCCGGATAGAAGCTGAATAAGACTACCAACCAAGAAAAAAACGTATAGGCTATATTGTTTGCAAAAACACTCTTCATTTTGCAGGTTGGCCAATCACATCTTAATTAGTTGGGTTAAGATGTGCGCCCATGATCCTCCCACGTTCCGCACATCTTACGTTGCATCGTTATGAAAACCCTTGTGCCTTGCCTTAAGTGTAAACACTGAAAACTGATTAAAACTTAAACATAAAACAAATGCCATTTACAAATACAATTAGCAAAAAAATCAAT
>NW_015753941.1:0-506 GCF_001515625.1 Sinocyclocheilus rhinocerous
CCGTGTGTTCCAGTGCACACAATACATACGGCACGCTTCCTCCCCAATGCACTCGCCCGAACCGTAAGACACTTCCTGTCCCACTGTTTACATTTATGAAGGCACTTCCTGTTTATTATGCATTTGATTTACATCCAGACATCTGCTTAGTACAGTACATTCTGAAACACTGCAAACCACATAAAATGAAGGTCAATTAAAATAAAGGTGCTGAAATATATATATAATGCAATTATGAAATGATAATAATAAGTGCTGTAACGAAGAAAATACACTTCGGAATACTTTTAAAAAGAGCACTTATTACAGAAGTAATATGCTTTAAAAGAGAATACTCAAGTGTGAACTGAATGTAATATTTTTGAATATTTAATTGTGTGTTAATTGCAATTAAATGAAAACAAATTATAGCTTAAATTTATATCAAAATGTAATTAGCTTAACATTTTTGAGTAGAACTGAAGCTTTAAAATTATAAATAAGTACTTTACGTGTGTATTTAGTAT
>NW_015753942.1:0-506 GCF_001515625.1 Sinocyclocheilus rhinocerous
ATATTTTGGTGTGTTCACACAGATCAAGATACAAATTTGTGTCCATATATGCTTGGTTGATAACTCATATTGCACTACACAGTTTTTGTCCACACAAAAGCTCTCTAGATTAAACATGTCTTTCCCCATTTTCATTTTCATTTTAGTTTAATGTGCTTTTGTAATTTTACACAAAAGTGTTACTTTTTTAGGTTTAACTGATTTTGATTTCAGTTTTACACCATATTTATACTGGACATGAGTGGCGTGACACAACAAAAGCAAATAAAGCCTGTTATAATCAGTGAAACTGTCTACATTGGATGCAACAATAAACTGATGCCCAGTTCTCGCCTATTTCTGATGTACACCATGCACTTGCGCTACTTCGGACAACAGGACAAATGGATTCAATACACTCAGTGCCAAACTGTTGAGCCGCAACAGTTTTTGTGTTAATTTAATTCCAGTTAGGAATTGTTGTGCTTAAAGGGATAGTTCACCCAAAAATGAAAATTTTATGTTTA
>NW_015753943.1:0-506 GCF_001515625.1 Sinocyclocheilus rhinocerous
TGCGTACCCGCTACGCAAAATGCGTACAGGTTGGCAGGTCTGCATGTTTTAAGAACATGAAATCGAATGCTAATTTGATTATGCATTTGATATGGATCAGATCATACAGTACCTATGTGGTTTAAACTGCATTACCCACCTTCCTCTTCTGGTTCCTCCTCTTCCTCTGTGGTTTCTGGGTAATATCTTGAGTTGACCTGCCTCTGAAGAGCTTCCAGCTTACTCTCATAGTCCTAAATGAAAAATCAATGTTAAATTTCGATTTTATTGCCAGCTTCTTCAAGTTTCTACCTCTTAAAGACAAATTAAGCTCTTACTAGTCTAAAAGGACTTACTAGTCTCTGCTGTTCCAGAAGGTTGCTTGCTTCTTCTCTCTCCTTGCGGTACTGGTCCTCCAGCTCCTGTAACCTGTAAATGATGTGAGCATCAGAGTAAAGCCGCAAAAACTAGATATTGTAGCTGATACTAATCATAGGCTGGTTGATTTGCTGGTTTTAGCCAGTTGA
>NW_015753944.1:0-504 GCF_001515625.1 Sinocyclocheilus rhinocerous
TGTGTGTGTGTGTGTGTGTGTGTGTGATTAGGATAAAACTAGGAAAAAATTGGCCCTATTTAAAAGCAGTCTTTTTTTTCTTCTTCTTGGACAATCACAGTCTTCAAAAAAATGTGTTATACTTAGCAACGGGGTCACCACCGCCTCCTCAATACGATGACAGTTTTTGTCTTTTCCTCTTAATCACTCTTATACTACGATTCCTAGTTTTAAAAAT
Source organism: Sinocyclocheilus rhinocerous (assembly GCF_001515625.1). Classification (NCBI taxonomy): domain Eukaryota; kingdom Metazoa; phylum Chordata; class Actinopteri; order Cypriniformes; family Cyprinidae; genus Sinocyclocheilus; species Sinocyclocheilus rhinocerous. The sequence continues at coordinate 218 of NW_015753944.1, forward strand.
GTACACCAAATTAAGAGCTCTCTGAGAGGATTCTTAGACGCTTTAAGAATACGAGCGGTTTGTAATGTTGTCCTCACAATGTCAGCACTAGAACTGAGCAGATTTAGACTTAGAAATGATCACAGTGGCTCTTTCCGGTGCTGATGTTACTATCATATTGGTGCATGTCAGCCTAGCTGTTTTCTCACCAGACAGCGTCCTCCCACACACACATCGTTGGGTGTGTTATTTGCGCAGGGCGTTCCATCTCGTACCCTCTCCGCCTGCCGCACGTAGAAACGATACCC
>NW_015753945.1:0-503 GCF_001515625.1 Sinocyclocheilus rhinocerous
TAAAGCACATTTCATACAAAATGGTGATTCAAAGTGCTTTGCATAAAGTATTTAAAAATAATCATAAAATATTCAAAACATGCATAAAAATAAAATAGATAAATGTATTTAAAATGTATTAGAAACATTAGGATGCAACACAGTGCTCATAAACTTGATTATAGTTTGATGACGACTTGATTTTAATAAATATATAGTAGTTTTAACATGCAAAAGTATTATACATATTTGTAATGTTAATAGTGTGTGGTAAAAGTTGCTTCACAAGCCTTTAACCTGAAAACTGTGCAAACAATAATTGCATTTACATTGGACCAAAAACACCCAAATGCAGAGATGGGACTTTGTCTCCTCGTTTCAGAAATCCAGCATGTTCACTGATACAGTATAAGTACAGACAGATTGAGATCAAGTCGTGAGAATGTTTCTAATACACTGGCTACAGAGATAAAGTATAAAGATAGATAGATAGATAGATAGATAGATAGATAGATATAGAGATA
>NW_015753946.1:0-506 GCF_001515625.1 Sinocyclocheilus rhinocerous
CTTTATTTTCCTCAACAATAAAAGTGTAAATGTTCAGTAGCTATGTATGTGCCTATAACAGAACCTGGCATTCAAAAATAAATCTGCCTCCCAATAAAAAAGTGTCAACTAGCCCTGGAGCAAAAACACAAAACAGCAGAAAAACAATAACGCAATAAAAGAACCAGTAGCGATCAAAAATAAATTGTGACCCAAACAGTACGAGGCTGTGATTAGTTATTCAATTATCACAGTTTGTAGCAATATGCTTCAGATATAGAAAAATAAATAAATCCTAAAGACTAATTGTATACTAATAGAGTGGAATGGAAGGTTAAAACCCCTCAGGATAAGACCAAATTAAGCTGTCAATCACCTGAACCGATATGGATAAATTAAGGCATGTCCTACCACATGTCTTACTTGCGTTGCATTATAACAGGCACCTCGTGGTAGCAGCATTCATTTTTGACAGGCCTTCTCTCAGTTCTGCCTGCCCTTCAGATTCCAGCATCAGCCTCTCAGTC
>NW_015753947.1:0-506 GCF_001515625.1 Sinocyclocheilus rhinocerous
TGCACAATTCAAAATAATCATCAACATGCAAGACAGCGCCTCATCATCCATCCAATCCAAATCAGGATGTTTATCCTAAAGCTTCCACTACAACAGGTAGAAAATAACGTCTTACCGACATCTCTACAGTGAATTTGTCAGTCAGCTGCTTCTGATTGTCGATCAGCTGAAACAAAAGGAATCACAGAGTGAATTATTTCACACGCCTTTGGTTTAAAACTGTTTAAGTGTGTGCCTTTTGTCTTAAAACATTCAACCTAGACTGCATTTTTGGATGTATACTCTATTAGCCAAAAGTCTGGAAACAATTCCAGATCTCAAAAATGTTTTCATTTAAAGGCTTCTGTTTACATGTTTGAAATTAGTCTTGTAGTCAAACATATAATGTACATATGTGACCCTGGAGCACAAAACCAGTCTAAAGTGTCCATTTTTTGAAATTGAGATTTATACATCACCCGGAAGCTGAATAAATAAACTTTCCATTGATGTGTGGTTTGTTAGGA
>NW_015753948.1:0-506 GCF_001515625.1 Sinocyclocheilus rhinocerous
TGATTAATTAGATTAAACATTTTAATCTATTGACAGCCCTAGTTTATATATATAAATGGTGATAATACCGCATACAGCGCTATTGAGCCACTCAAAATTACCTCAAGGGAAATTCCTTCACCGCAACAGCCCTAGCACTGTGAATTTCATCTTGCAGCCGACAAGAAAACATTAGTTCATTAATAAATAATTAAAATGTCTCCTTTTCTATACATTAATATTCATTAGGCTACTTTTGCCTGTGCTTTGTGGCAAATTTTATATGTGTGCTTGAGCGTGGAATATATTGAAGCTCATTATGGATTAGAAGGCCTATTAATTTAATAAAAATGTATGATTAGTTGAATAGCCTAATGGCTTAAACAAATGACTAGTTAACTAGAAAAAATCTTTAGTGGGGGGCAGCCATATTAAATACCCACTAGACGTCTCCGTTAACGTTTTAAAGCATTTTTATAGGAGTTTTCATAGTCGGATAAATTCCGCTTTCAGAACGGTCACGTCCG
>NW_015753949.1:0-505 GCF_001515625.1 Sinocyclocheilus rhinocerous
AATGACAGAATTTTCATTTTTGGGTGAACTATCCCTTTAATGTCCGTCTCCTAGTATTCCTCATCATGACAGTTTCTATTATACCCAAACAACTGGATTCCTCTATCGGAATGACATCACGTAATGACATCATATAATTAAGATCAAGGAAACAGCCTAGCGAGCAAAATTACATAAAAGTTCTGATACATAAATAAAACGTGTAACCATTTTTAAGTGATTCCAAGTTATTTTTCATCATATCTAGTATTTGTACAGGCTTTGCATTTTTCATTTTGAGATTTGAGAGGTGAGTCGACATCTCCTGCGATGCATCAAGCCATCTGCATAAAAGCTCACCTTTGACTCAGACAAACTGTTCGTAATGTGTATGACTGCAATAATGAGATAATTATTCCTTCACGAATACATCTCTCAATGAGTAAAATTTGCCTTGTCTAATATTATAGATTATGTAACATTTTAATTATTTTCAAAATAATTTAATTTTTATTTTTTTATTTTT
>NW_015753950.1:0-506 GCF_001515625.1 Sinocyclocheilus rhinocerous
CTATTTAGGGCAGATAGGGTGGATAGTGTGCACATTGGGACGCAGGGTTGGTTCTGGGTTGAATGAATCATCAGTGATCCAATCTGAATCGTTCAGGTTTTGTGAACCTGTTTAACCGATTCATTGAAAAGTTTCAGGGCACCTAAACCCCCACATATTACAGAAGTATTTGGGGAAGTTTTTTTACACGGATGCGGTTGTGTAACTACAATTAGTTTTACTAATACAGAAACTGAAACATAACTTAATCTTAGAAATCTTTCACTTTTAAGTTTCAAATGCATAAATGCAAATTTTCCCATTTCAAATCACATTTCAAGGCGTTTCTCCACTAATTTCGATAGTATTTTAAATCACTTAATATCTGTCTTACTTTTTCCTGTTTCTTGTTCATTTTCTTCCTCCTGTCTTTTGTTGCCCTTTTCTTTTGTTCCATTGTTGGTTGTTATTCTGTAATGTAGCAATTATATCTCCACATTTATAAATAATAATAATAATAATAATAA
>NW_015753951.1:0-506 GCF_001515625.1 Sinocyclocheilus rhinocerous
TTCCCTAAGAGTGCTAAATCTGATCATTCTGTCAATATCAGTCATATTTAGAGAACAAGGAGAGGGAGTTTATGATCAAACATTTAATATCTCTAAAAAGCCCTGAATGTGCTCTGAACAGAAACTGTGGCGTGTAGCGTCTCAGAGAAATCCACTCAAATATAATGTCCTCAACAGAAGTCTATAGAAACTGTGTATGTTGGTTATAATGCAATAATGTCTATATTTTGTGTAATAAAGTGTTGATTTCCTATTGGTTAACTGCAGGAAGGAAGCTAACCAGCTCTCTCTTCTGTGTGTTTGTGTAGGTGTGTTCATCGTCTCGGCTAAGCGGACGCCGTTCGGGACGTATGGAGGGGTGCTGAAAGACCACAGCGCTACGGATCTGGCTGAACACGCCGCTAAAGCTGCTCTCGTCGCGGGGAACGTGGCTCCTGAGCTGGTCAACAGTGTCATCGTGGGAAACGTCATGCAGGTGAGAGACTAACGACTGGAGACACACACAT
>NW_015753952.1:0-506 GCF_001515625.1 Sinocyclocheilus rhinocerous
CTGATATTTATAGCATTTTATGTCAGTATCTGCTGTACTGTTATACAGATCTCACTGATTTACATTACAAGCAGCAGAATTTCATCAGATAAATATCAGCATCTGCAGCAAACTGCATAAAACTGAGCCGTGTTTTCCGCTGTCTGGGATGATGAAATGAATGAGTCAGTCCTTCAGTCCGGCCGCATGTGTCTCGCCCCGCTCTCCGCATCATTTCCTGTCTCTCTCAGCTGAGTAACGATGAGTGAAGTGTGTATCTGAAGCGCACGCTAGTTACTGTGGTGATGAATCTGAACCACATCTGTCTCAGCGTGTCGCAGTAACGGCTCTATCTGCTTTCCCATGAAAATACTGGTTTATCTAGCCAGATTACTTCTGATGTGTTCGATTCGCAGCTCACCTGATCTCCTCGAACCTTCTCCTGTTCTCAGGCCTCTGTGAGATCATGTCCATGATGCTGTCCCCTCGTGATGAGAAGCTGGAGAAGCTGTCGCAGGAGGAGATCA
>NW_015753953.1:0-506 GCF_001515625.1 Sinocyclocheilus rhinocerous
AAAATGCATTTACATAGTAACTAGAATACAAATAAGGCTGTTGAAAAGCATGCAATTAGACATTGTTATTTTACATACAGTATATGGACTGCAATTCAGCAGATTACACACAATATTACTAGACACATTCACACACTTAATTACAGAGTTCATTTAATTATTCTGCTTGCGATGATACAGTTTTATAGTTGATTACATTAGCATGTAACACAACATGGACACCGTAATATAAAGTAAAACCCAAAAAGTAAAATCAAAGTTAGCTGTAAAACTAAACCAAGAGCATCTTGGTTAATTTCTTGTGGCAGTAATGAGAACAGAAAATGAAAATATTTTGAAGATGGACGTTGTCATCTTCAGCATTTTCATCCATCTGATATTGTGTTGGAGAAACGGTGTTAATGTCATAATGTCTATACGAGTCTGGTGTATTACAGAGCATCTGACATTGAGTGTGTGCTTGTGTGTGTAGGTTACCATTTGATTGACAGGTGAGCAGAGTCTCA
>NW_015753954.1:0-506 GCF_001515625.1 Sinocyclocheilus rhinocerous
TATATTTTATTAAAAATATATTCTATGAACAGGCAAGCAACGCGCTAAACCATTAAGCCACGTTAGGAGTTTTCTTTATAATGTTTTTTTACGGGGGAGAAAACACGTGAAACTTGCGCGTTCCATTCATATTCTGGGCCATCTGCTTTCCTGTGCGTATTATAGTTTATTAATAAACTGTATAAACAGATTTGGTCTTTTTATATCACCATTTTCGTCCATTTTCATTTTCTGTAATGGTTTTCTATGGGGGAGAAAAAGCTAAACATGCATTAACGCATATTATGGGCTATTCTGCTTTATTAGTAATATTATTAATAAGGTTACTTAATATTAATAGTGTTATTTGTATTAATAGTATTAATAACCAATTTGGTCCTCCAATGTCTCTGGTTTAGTACATTGCTGATTCCAAAGCATCGGTTCTTATTCTGCTGGATCTATCTGCTGCTTTTGACATGCAATCATCAGATCCTCCTGTCTGCACTCTCATCACTGGGCATCAC
>NW_015753955.1:0-503 GCF_001515625.1 Sinocyclocheilus rhinocerous
AGTTTGTTCCAATAGGTAACACATAAACCAGTAATCAATGTAAAACTATGTAAGCCATTATGGATAAAGGACATTTGCTAAGCAACAGAAAATAATATTTATGAAAATGTACACTATACATGACCTCTTAAAAATAAAGGTTCTCTGTTTGCATCTATGGTTCCATGAAGCACCTTTAACATCCATTAGAACCTTTTCATTCTCAAAAAGTTTCTTTATAGTGGAAAACGTTATTTAGATTAAAGTGTTAGGTTAAAATGTTCTTTACACTAAGAATAGAATGGTTCTTTTAAGAACTGTTCACTGAAAAATTATTTGGGGAAACCCGAAAATGGTTCTGCTGCAACCCTTTAGAACCATTATTTTTAAGACTGTGCTAGTTCACCCAAAGAAAAAGAAAAAAAAGAAAAAAAGAATGGGATAGTTCACCCCAAAATGAAAATTCTCAAACATGCATGACTTTTCTTTCCAAAATCACACACACACACACACACACACACACA
>NW_015753956.1:0-506 GCF_001515625.1 Sinocyclocheilus rhinocerous
TATTTGCACTGCAGCCCTAGTTGGTAACCAAACAGTTAATGGTAGCCATTGACTTCCATAGTATCTTTTTTTCTATACTATAGAAGTCAATGGCTGCCGTCAGCTCAGACAGGTTTGTAACAACTTGAGGGTGAGTAAATCATGACAGAATTTTCATTTTTGAGTGAACTATCCCTTTAATCTTAGTTTTAGTTAACAATAACAACCCTGTTTCAGTCCTTAACTCTTTCTTGTGGTGTCTCCTGCAGAACGCATTTGAAGATGGAGGATATGGAGGTGGAAGTAGCTCCAGTGTCCAGTGAGGCCAGTGTGATTGTAGTCTCTGAGTCTGAAAGCAGCACAGAGGAAGAGGATGTTCCCATTCAGGATCAAGGCCCATCTGAGCGACCCAGACTTTCAGCCCGTCGAGCGATCAGGAGGAGACATATAATTGGGTAAGAGAACGGGTCAATGCGCATAAAATTTAACATGTGCATAATTTGTCCAAGTTAAAAGTGAATGCAAAT
>NW_015753957.1:0-506 GCF_001515625.1 Sinocyclocheilus rhinocerous
AACCCCTATTTGAGCGGTGAAGAACGAAGCCTCTCACATATTCTGTTGTTTACTGAAAACACTTGCTTTTGCATCTACACTATTAGGTATCAGTATAAGTCCAAGACAGCCACCATATTGACTAGCACAACATAAACAAAAAATTGACCTTTATAAAAGCAACAAATGAAGTATTCTAAATGAACTGATGCTGAAAGGAAGACTTTCTTTCGTGTTATCTAGAGCGTCGGCTGCACGCGCTCGGTCACCTAGAGAATCACCCTAATGAGGTTCAGTACTTCTGGCCTGGCCTGCATGTGGGGCTCATTCTGGATGACCACATACCATTTCTCAACCGAGGTAAAAGACCCCTCTCTGAGATTTATGAATGTTCATATAAAAAGCATTTAGGCCTTATGTATGTATTTCTCTGCACTCCTAGGGGTCCGGATTCTTCATCTTATTTCGACTCCTTTTCCTGCGGTGTGGCACACCTTTGACGACAACGAGGAGAACCTGGATCGAAC
>NW_015753958.1:0-506 GCF_001515625.1 Sinocyclocheilus rhinocerous
CGCTGTGGCGACCCCTGAAGGGAACAGTCGAAAGGAAAAGAAGAAAAACTCTTACTAAACCCAAACTTTTGACCGAATAGAATAGAATAGAATAGAATAGAGATCACCATGTGAGAAACACGGCCCCATTGTGTAAGAAATTTACAATTGAGATAGCAACTAATGACATATGTATTATTTCTTTTATAAATAACACTGAACAAATAATGGAGTAAAATTTGTGCTTTTGGTCAATTAGTACCATTTGGCAGGAATACAATCTCTTCTACACTTAAGCTTTAAAATTCAAATTGCTTCAGCTACTTTCTGTTTATTGGCAATGACAAACGAATCTAGATAAGCCTCAGTTATCATGAACTGTCCATTCCATATAATTTTGTCAACATAATGATAAAAATTACGATTCAGCAACATTTATAACATTCTTTGGCCCTCCAAAATGCAATCTGGTGTAATGAACGACACTAAAAAAAGGCTTTAAATGCTGAATCGAGTGAAGATCATGA
>NW_015753959.1:0-506 GCF_001515625.1 Sinocyclocheilus rhinocerous
TCAGAGCACAGCCCCGGATCAGCTCAAGCCCCTGACCAGAGTCGAAAGATGGCTCCAGCCCTCTGGTGGTTGTCTGTACTCCCTGTGCTCCTGGCTCCTTCGATATGACTGCGGTGGTCATCTGTACTCCCTGTGCTCCCGGCTCCTTCGATATGACCGCGATGGTTGTCTGTACTCCCTGTGTTCTCGGCTCCTTCGATACGACCGCGGTGGTCATCTGTACTCCCTGTGCTCCTGCTTTCTGCTGTATGGCCACGGAGGCCTTCTACCGGTTCAGGCTCCCTGAGCTACCTCCTTTGCCATGGCTCCCTGAACGGCCGGCGCCACCCTGGAGGTCTCCTAACCGGCAAGTACTGCTCTATTCAACTGTCTGTTTCCTGCCACAACTCCAGGACGCCCACCCTCCCTCCGCTGTTGGACTCCTTTTGGCGTGAGGTCGCTCCTTCCGGGAGGGGGAGGTACTGTCACAAGCTCACCAGTTTATGTCTTCCTGCCCGTCACAAGAC
>NW_015753960.1:0-506 GCF_001515625.1 Sinocyclocheilus rhinocerous
TCCCTGAGATGGAGTTTTCTGTCAGAGTGAGTGTATGAGAGAGAGCGAGAGAGAGAGAGAGATGGCCAACAGACCGAGAAACTTCCTGATATTTATGGCCTGTGGTTGTTTTATAGTGTGAATGCAAATGTGTGTGTGTTTTAGGTGGAGCTGAGAGAATGTTAATGCAGTGTCGTAGTGTGAACTTGTGAATTTGAGACTCTAAAGTAACTTTGTGGTGCAGAGATAATGATCAGAAACTGTCAAGAGATAAAGTCTTCAAATCATACTTTTTTTGAAAATGCTATTTATATATAATTATTTTCCTCAAATGTAAACCCTGTCTTCACATGTGAAATGAGATTATAGTTTGTCTCTTTTTTTTCATTATAGAGGGCTTCACTCTAAAGTCCATTGGCTTTTGGATTCTTTCAGAAAATAAGCTCTCAGACCAACAAAAGTTTGATTCATTGTGATAATCTTCACAAATGAACACAACTTTTATGAATTTTGAAGGCTAAATACAA
>NW_015753961.1:0-506 GCF_001515625.1 Sinocyclocheilus rhinocerous
ATAGAGACAGCCAAATTATTTATGACCAGGACTCTACCCCTATAGTTCAGGTAATAGCTATTTCCATTTTGACAACTTGGCTGACACCTTATCCAGCATCCCTTCCCATTTTTTTTCCTATAATTCACTGGACCCTAGAAAACTCCTAAGATTTTAATACCTTCTGTTCCCCACTTAAATCCTCCTGGAATGTGAGGCATTCCTCCATTCACCCATAATAAACCCCTCACTTTTTCCCCAGTTTATCTTTGCAGAAGAAGGTTTTTTTTTTTTTTAAATAAGGTTAGGCTCTTACAGAGTGCTTGAATATTTTCTTGGCCAGTTACAAAAACAATTATGTCATCTGCATATGCAGATACAGACCATTTTACATTTTCCGACACATAAAAACCTTTCAAATTATTTCTTAATTCACATAACATAGGCTCAATTACTATGTGTTACTATGTGTTACAAATTTTTCATGACAAAGTTTGAAGAATACTTTGTGCCAAGCAAGAATGTCA
>NW_015753962.1:0-506 GCF_001515625.1 Sinocyclocheilus rhinocerous
TCTCGTAATATTTAGAATAACATATTATTTCTCTTAATGTATTACTGTGTTTTCTGTCATATTCTGCTTTTCCAATTTCTGCCAATGACACGATTTTTGATGGTTAAACCAAGAAGTCGATGTTTTGTTGGTTAGCATGACAGTTCATCTGCTGGTAGATGTTGGAACAGCATCTTTCTCCATGGATGGCCATTCAGCACAAACACAAAGGTGTACTTCTCAAGTAATGTAAGTGGATCATCAAGCATTTTGACTGTTGTATAAAATATTATGTTCCATCAATCAAACTCTGCCTGCAGTGTGATAGGAGATGGAAACTTGGCTTAAACATCCAGTGTCTAGTGTATGAAGAGAGATTGAGCACTAGAAACAGAAGTTATTGATATAAACTGTGGTAATATTTATTTTGTAACCAGAGATCTGACCGTGGAACAAGGCGAGCCGTCTTCTGTGTGCTAACGTCCTGCGGTTGCTTTGGAGAAGCAGGCGTTTGCCAGACGACACAC
>NW_015753963.1:0-506 GCF_001515625.1 Sinocyclocheilus rhinocerous
AGTGAGAATAGTCTTTCTACATCCTGTGAGCCAGAAAGGAAACAGATGTTTCTGCTGAGATAAGCAGAACGTTAGAGAAGCTGCTGTGTTTATTTTGCTTTGCAATGCAGGCAATGCTGACAGAAGATTTAGTCATATACACATAGAAAATACTGAAGGCCAACACCTGTGCAAATACAACACATGGAAAATACAGAAAACACAATATGGAAAATAGAAAATAAAAATACAGAACTGTCCATCACACTACAACAGGCTACTAATTTATCGCTGGAAATGACATCAAAAGTGGAAAAGCTGGTCAAAAACTACATTGTGATTGTATCTGCAACGCTTTTTCGGTTGCAAAATGAGAGATTTACACCCTTAACAGCCTCTAACAGAGGAAGACTATGAGCTGTTAGAGCTAGGTGGAGTTACTCATGAGGACAGATCTGGTTGGCGACAGGAGGGATTGCCGCAGTATTTAAAGGGTTAGTTCACCCAAAAATGAAAATTAGCCCATA
>NW_015753964.1:0-506 GCF_001515625.1 Sinocyclocheilus rhinocerous
TTTCAGTGAAGTCTGTCAGTTAGCAGAGACTATTCTATTCTATAATAAAGCAAAATACAGCCCATTTTAAGTAATCAGATCATGTGGATTCCTGCAAAATTCTGCACGAATCCATCATGTTCACGATTATCTGACAAATCTTTGTCTTAAGAACAAATATTCTTGTCCAAATTACCAGCCGTTGCTCTCCACTGATAATTGTCGTTCAGCTTGAATCGTCATCTCATTTACGTTCACATCTGGTTTTTAACAACTTGTCTTTGTATTCCTACACTGACTGGCAGCATTGAAAACTCTGGAAGATGTTGCATTGTAAAACATCTATATTCCAAACCCCGAAACCTGACCCTGAGAAAAAAGCTATAAAACATCTTGGAAATGGAAAGAAGTGCTTTTGAAACCGTTTGCGTTCATTCTACAGAACATTAACATGGAAAGAAGAAGAAGAATAGAAACGGTCAAAGGAAGAGTACATCAATAGCTATAAATGCCTATGCCTATGGCAA
>NW_015753965.1:0-506 GCF_001515625.1 Sinocyclocheilus rhinocerous
TTTTTTTTTTACATATCTGATTTTCACAGAGCATGAAATTTATGATTAGAAATAAGTTTTAGATACACTGTGAGGCTTTTGGTAAAACTAGTGAACAAGAAACAGACTTGAAATAAAAATATCAGTAGCCAAATTGTGATTTAATGAAAAAAGCATAAGCAAAATCAATTTTGTTCATGAATTCATTCTGACATAAATCGTTGGACTGAACTGAAATGGTTTTACAGAGAAATTCGTTCTGCTTAAATTTCATGAATGAGGCCCAATGTGTGCAAGCAAAGCGTGCAAGTAATAATGCATCTGGTTGTTGTGGTGCAAAAAAAAGATATTTTAACAGAATTAAGGATACATTGACAACTATTTCATGTTATGCCTGATAACTAATAACTGACCCATATTAGAAATCTGTTATAAAAACACAAATCCAGTTAAAGAACAATAGTTTTATATGTTACAACTGAATCTAGGCATCGGTACATCATAATGTAAAATCTAAATTATTCCAA
>NW_015753966.1:0-506 GCF_001515625.1 Sinocyclocheilus rhinocerous
AGAAAACTTTTTTGATTCTAGAAGTTTGTGCACTGATCGCTGATGTTTAGGGCGGGTCATACGTGAGTTGAGACGCAGGGCTTGATTAGTTGTTCGGGTAGTTTTGATTAGTCGTGCAGTCTAACACGGTTCATACAGAATTCAGGCCATTTACACCCTTACACCGCAGTACTGTCTAACTCCATCCGGACAGCCGAGTCCCTCACAATCTTCAGGAAACAACAGAAAACTCATCTCTTCTCTTTTTCTGTTCTCTTATTATCCTTTATACCTTCTTGTCCCAGATTTGACTATTTTGAACGATGACTGAAACCTTGTATAACGGGCGTATTTATTGCCATATCATAAATCTCTTGTTGTATTCCTCAACTGTAAGTCGCTTTGGATAAAAACATCTGCCAAATGAATAAATGTAAATGTTTCAGGGTCTCTGATGGGCGACCCGGCGCTCATGATCAGTCTGTACCCAGAGTTCCCTGCGGATGTGATGTCATCACTGGCGTCTC
>NW_015753967.1:0-506 GCF_001515625.1 Sinocyclocheilus rhinocerous
TTGTGCTGTCATACATAACTTCCTCTCTAATGGCCAGAAAACAAACGAAACTATATCTCAGTAAGAGCTGATTTTTCCACAGGTTTAAGAAGACGGATGGTTTCCAAAGCTTCTGTTCCTTTGGAGAATGACCCATCTACATATCTCAGTAAATACTGCATTATGGCAGATCGGGGTGAGGCTGTGATAAATCTCCTATGAAAGTGATCTTTGTTCTTTAGGAAAGAAAATGAAAAACAGGAAATAAGGACGGTGTAGAGAATAAAAGGTCTGGAAATTTCTTTTCATCAGAAGATAATATGCAATTAAAAGATCTCAGATGCATTTTGTGACAACCAGAGGAAATGATATGCATTATGCTCATAGTACAATAATCTTTTCTCAGCCATTGTTTATAGGCCACTGAGAAGAACGTGGTGTTTAGCAAGTGGAAGATACCTGACATATATGCCGTCTACAATGCCCACTGACGCCTCTCTGGCAGGAACAAAGGATCCCAGCTGTGC
>NW_015753968.1:0-506 GCF_001515625.1 Sinocyclocheilus rhinocerous
TGTATACAGTATATATAGGCTATATGTACAGAGAGAGAGAGAGAGAGAGAAAATAATGAAGGAAAAGCATTAGCAGGCATATGTTACATGACAACAATTTTATTTAAAAGCATTCCGGTGTGCGCTTCATGTAGTTGTTAGAGAAAATGCCTGGAGTGAGCAGAGCTCCTACACATTCCTACACATTCCCATACTAATATTTCATAATTTTGATGACTTTACTGTTCTAAAATGTGAATAATAGTCATAATTAAAGGCACACTGCACAAGCAGATGCAGACCAGCAGAAACAGACACGTTCATATGATTTTAGCGGATCAGTGTGTTACCCTTATCGGTGTCTGTTGCCGTTGGTCACGCTTGTTTTCAGGTTTTGCAGAATGTCTGAGAAGTAAAACACTGTAATCTGGTGATTGTCAGCATTGGCTGACATCTGTCAATACAGCGTGAAGTACCCTATAATGATGAAACCCTACTTATTTTACTTGGAAGATCAAGGAAACACA
>NW_015753969.1:0-506 GCF_001515625.1 Sinocyclocheilus rhinocerous
GCCCCCTCAAGCGTGGGGCCCGGTGCGACCGCACCAGTTGCACCCGCCTAAGGACGGCCCTGTTTATATCATTCATCAACCAATGTTTTGTAGACATTCTTGCAAATACAAAAGCTGTTCAGCATGTTTGGAGCTGTTTCTGAAAATGATATGTGAAGTATTTCACTCGCGTCATCCTCTACTTCAGTGTGTTATATTAACTTATGTTACACAGCGCTCTTTACCTGGTTATCTGGTGGGGGTTAAATAGCAATGCATCAGGTAATGAGTGACATCAGTGAGCGCTCGGTAGACCTCAGACTCGCAGCTCAGGGTCACATGACACCAATCACGACTGCTGGCTGGTTTGGTCGGTTGCCATAGAAACCATATTCCCAGTGGCGCTGGTCTGATCCATGGATCCGCAAACACAGCCAGCAGTGATGAAGACTGTAGACAGACAGACAGACAGAGAGAGAGAGAGAGAGAGATAGAGAGACAGACAGACAGACAGACAGACAGACAGA
>NW_015753970.1:0-506 GCF_001515625.1 Sinocyclocheilus rhinocerous
AGGGTTGTGATTATACCCTCAAAAGTGTGATAGTAGTCTGTAAATCAGCACAGATTTTGTGTTCTTCAGATAGTACCTGATTTGCATAATTCCTTTAGTGCTACAACAAAGACAGCGCTTGCGCAATTCTGTCTAAAACATCAAAATGTCTTGAAACCTCTCATTATCTAATGATGTACGCTCTGAATGTTAGATTTGATCAGCAATAAAACTCAAGCGGCAAGCTTTTAGTGGAACGTCTTTATTGTTGAGTCTGATACAACGGGTCGCGTAGAAATATCGCTAGTGTAAGCTATAACATGAGGTAAGAGTGATTTACTGAGGTAAAGTAGTTTAGTCTACGCAGACAAAACATCTGCCGTTTTAAATCCTGAATAATTACATGAAATATTAACAGACTTAAAAAAAAGTGATTGTAGTTTGTGAACAGACATATTAAAATAGTGTTTAAACTCTTTAAATCTTCACATCAGCAATATATTCTTGATAAATTACTACAAATCACC
>NW_015753971.1:0-506 GCF_001515625.1 Sinocyclocheilus rhinocerous
GCACAGATTAACCGACTCTGACCTGAAGATGTGGCTCGAGGAGCCAGCGTCCGATCAGACTGTACCTCGGATTGGCGATGAAGGGGAAGAAATATTCCCTGCACCTGTGTGTAAAGTCATGATGGAGTTATTAATGGAGCCAAATCAAGACAATGTGATTGGTTTTTCCATGAGATCAGTGCTTACATGGTCCTCGTCAAAACAGAGAACATCCCCAAAACGAGAAGCAGGAGAAGCACTGGAACGGCAAACCTCAGCATCTCATCATAATCTGGAAAATCAAGAAGCACTTCAGCATCATCATCATCCTCATCCGTTGTTTCTTTTGTAACCTTTATGTTAATTAGTATCTTTTTTCTGAAAGCAATGAGACAGTTGAGATCACGTTATACAGCGATTATAGTCTCTCTGCTGTGTTTAGTCTCTAACAAACACTCTTAAATATTATATTCAATGCATATCACAGCTTTATTGCTGTATTGATGTTGCATTTGTGCTCGGTCAGT
>NW_015753972.1:0-506 GCF_001515625.1 Sinocyclocheilus rhinocerous
GCCAGCGAGAGCGAGTCCCCAGACTGAAGATCTCTGATGCTGTTTCTCTCAAATATCTGCGCAGATATACTGTGTGTGTTCAGCGTTTAATGATGTTCATTAGAGCCGTTCTCCTCGTCTGCGCTGCTTAATTACTCTGATGATCAATATTTGTGCTTGACCTCTTCTGACCTCAAACAGCAGTCGCTCTGGAAACCAAATAATGATCTCAAACACACCGAGCTGCTCTTACACACACCTGATGAACACATGAACCATCACACTTACTGTGACAGCTCTGATGCTGATCAATGCAAACATGAGAAGAGTAGAGAGGCCTGAGACGGTCCGAACCAGAACTGCAGAGAAACTGTCCTGTAAAATAAAATAAGGTCAAATAAATGTATATCGTGAATGCAATGTAAGTTGCTTCGAATGAAAGCATTTCTCATCAAACGATCTGATCAGCACTTCATAGCTTCATAGTGTGTTTATTTCTCCTGAGACACAACAACAGAGCAACAGCC
>NW_015753973.1:0-506 GCF_001515625.1 Sinocyclocheilus rhinocerous
GTATGTGGGGTATTTGACCCCTGCAGTAGTGTTAATGGATATCGTTGCATCTCTGCTCCTCCCCTCACATGTGATTTACTGAACAAATACTTACTGGAACTGCCTGGTTTGCTATCTCTGGTGTGACCTGTGAGGCCTGTATTCAGAGAACATACATTTACACCACACTAACTAATTTGTGCTTAATGGAAACTACTAAATTATGCCAATCTAGAGCAAGGTTTATCTTTGTAAACTCAAACATTTATGCAGACAGATGTAAAAATATTTTCATTAAGAAAATGGAAACTAAACTGGAACTATAAATGGGAACCACATTTCACTTGTACATGCTAAGATCATGCAGTTGCAATTTAGTCAAGTTAATAAAAATTTCAGTCAGCACTGATAGCCTCGTGGACAGTGTGCTGACATATAGTGCTGTTGTGCTTCAGGTGTCCCAAGTTTGAATCCTGGCTCGCAGACCTTTCCTGATCCCATCCCCCTCTCTCTCTGCCACTTCACTT
>NW_015753974.1:0-506 GCF_001515625.1 Sinocyclocheilus rhinocerous
TAGGTGAGAGATACTGTAGGATACAATTTGCCACAACAGATTCACCATAGGCAACAAGCGCTTTAAGTGGGATGAACAAGTATAGAGACAGGAAAATCAATTGGCATGGTAGAACGCAGTGGGGCATGAAGAGAGGAAGAGAAGTCTTTTCTAACCTGATGACCTGAGACGCTCAGCATACAGGAAAACTTTCTCTCCTCAATAATAACAAATGCAGCCTAGATGGCCACTGCACTTGGCACAGAACTAATGAAAAAGTGGCAGTCCAAACTTTTCCAAGCCTCACATGCAAATGAAATCAGTGGATGGGTAATTTCTAGATGATTTCACCCTATTCATTTTATTTCACCATTTAAAGAGCCATCAAACACACACACACACACACACACAAATACATGCATTGCATTGCTTTGTGTGTGCATACTTGGATGGGTTAAATGCAGAGCCCAAATTCTAAGTATGGGTTCCATACTTTGCTACATGTCACATCGTGCATCCCTAATATA
>NW_015753975.1:0-506 GCF_001515625.1 Sinocyclocheilus rhinocerous
GCTTCTATTTCCACGACGTCGCAGCTGGAAAAACAACATACAAACTATGACAGTGATAATCTCGGGTACTGGTTATGTGCTTTGTTCAAAGTTAAACGCGTCAGTTAGGACACGGTGTAAAGAACCTTTGTGCAATGGAAAGATTCCATGGATGTTAAAGGTTCTTCGTAAAACCTGTGGATGTCTATAAAGAACCTTTATTTTTAAGAGTGTAGGAGAGAAAGAGTGATTCAAACTTCATGAGTCAAACTTCCCAAGTCTATTAGCATTTTTGCAAGATGAAATTAGAGACATTATCATAATATTGCTGTCTTAGCGTTCTCAAATGCACAAGTTGTACAGTGTTCGGAAAACCTAATGATACAAATCTTCACATCATTGAAGACATTGAATAATTTGTCATTACTGACAAATAACACTGAATATATCATGAATATTTGCCAGCATTCATAAATGCCTCCACTTTTGGGGTCTGGATCCCCAGCATGGGCTTCTAGCATGCCGAC
>NW_015753976.1:0-506 GCF_001515625.1 Sinocyclocheilus rhinocerous
TTTTGATCTATGCCTAATAGCATTATGCTAATTGCTGGAACGGTACCGCTGGAGCAATCTTAGCACGCAGAAGATTCGGGATTTCATTTACAACCTTTGCTTTTGCAGGCCAGATCTCAAGACCCCCACCACCGGCATGTCGTATCTCATTCATCGCTGACATTGCTGTCGTACCCTGTAACTGGATCTTTTGAATTGATTTGTGTTCATTTGCAGTGAAACAGTAGTCAGTGAATGCAAAGAGATACAGGAAGATGTGCTGTAAAGTCATAGTACAAGCATTAAGCTCTTTAGGGTATTCTGGGTAGTTGTTATTAGCTTGTTTACTAAGTCTAAAGAGTGCACTCAATCTACTGGATTTTCTTTCTCTCCATTTTGTCATCCACCAAGCAAGTATCATAAGTCCGCTTGCATAGAAAAATAATAGCACACCTCTCCTCAACAAACCACACTAAGAAGTAGCGAAATATATTTTCTTCTCCATTGAACCTTACATCCTAATTAAA
>NW_015753977.1:0-507 GCF_001515625.1 Sinocyclocheilus rhinocerous
CTTCTTTTAGAATTAAGGACAAAAAAACAATGAAATAATATCAATACATATTTTGTGAAATTGATTTATATATACTTTTACACAAATTCAGACTACCCTGCAGTGCGACAATGTAAACTTCTACCAGAAGTTAGTGTGCTTCCATAAGAGATGTGTGAATGAAGTAACAATTAAAAAAAATCAACATGAAGATGAACAGAATATTTGTGTTTTTTCCGATTAAGCTTTAATTTTGTCAAATTGTGCAAAAAGTGTGTAAAATGTATTTACATTTATGACACAAAATACTAGCTGTGAATTTGTCACAAAATGCTACTAAACACAATGTGGTGACATAAAGGGGACAAAAAAAAGATGAATGTTACTAATTCTTGATAAAGATAAGGACATATTTGTCCATGGTCTAACAAAAAAGACAAGTCATACAAAAGCAACGCACTGACAGAATTTCAAGCTGGAAAACAACAGCTTTGTCTCTCTGTGTGTGTTGTCTGAAGCCAAACTTGA
>NW_015753978.1:0-506 GCF_001515625.1 Sinocyclocheilus rhinocerous
GTGAAGGTAAACAGCTGGGAAAGAAATTGCATGTTTATATTAGATGTGTGTGGTAGCAGCGTAATATACAGTAAATAAATCAACAAATCCACTGCTCTGTTGTCTCCTCTGAGCCTGTTTTGTGCTCTTCAGTGTAGCCAAAGACAGAACAGTATGCTTTGCTCAGACTTTGGTCATGGAGTTAGAAACACAATGGCGGCGATGTGGGCAGAAACTTGCAGATTAAGGGGTGATAATATTATAATAAGATCCCCTTTCTATGTCACGGGGGAGCGAAATCTGAGCGGAGAAAGGCTTACCAAAAAAAATTACTTGGTTGTTCTTTTTCACATTTTCTGGGTTGGTAGATGCATCAAGGCTGCTAAAAATGTGGCCAAGAACTGCTGTATTCCGTTTAGGAAGTATCTGACCACTAAATGCTGCGACTGACCTATCAGAACTCAGTATTTAATGCAATAAGTGATTATAAAACATGAAAATGCATCTATTATAATTACTTTTTTTTT
>NW_015753979.1:0-507 GCF_001515625.1 Sinocyclocheilus rhinocerous
GTTTTGGCCTGGTCTACAGTGGTCTACCAGAACCATCCAGCATAACCAGGTCAAAACCAGATCCATTACCAGGTATCCAGTTTATTAACATTTTAAACCAACCTGGATTAACAGAAGGCCATATATTATCAGCTTGGACCATTTAGAAACAATATAAAACCAGCTACCATCTTAAGCTAGTTTTAGCTGGATCTTCAAGCAGCTTCTCACCAGCACAACAAAATGTCTGCAAATAATGACAATATGGCCTGAAAAAAAGTGTGAAATTGTGTCTTATTAGTTTAGTAAATGTGAGTACCCATAAAAACAGAAATGAAACCACCTTGGAGTCAGCGGATAAATATTTGCTAAAGCTCTTGAGACAAAAGCTGAGTGAGGAGGTAAGGAGGGACACAGAGAGATGAGAGTCATTGCCAGGTTGAGACAGAAACCTGTTTTCAGTGCACGTATTTGACAATCCCCTGGAGTGAAGAGCGATCTGGAGAGGTCTATTATAGTTGAGGAGGA
>NW_015753980.1:0-507 GCF_001515625.1 Sinocyclocheilus rhinocerous
AAAAAATCCACAGTGAACAAAGCAAAGAGCCCCTGCACTGATGTCTTTTGTACATTATTTCAATGATACCTTCAATGCTCAATGCTCAGACAATGAAAACAAATGTTATTTTTATGCTTTGTTCTCATGCTAAGAAGCTCTTCTCAGAATTAAACATCCTGGAAATATAGAAGCATTTCATTATAAAAACAGAAGCTGGTCTCACTATTGATATCTTTATATATGATATATGCATCAATTTAGTACTTAACAATCAAAGATGTGCAAGTCAACTTGTGTTGTTACTGTTAAATAAAACTACTAAAATAATTTTTGTTATATGAAATACAGCTGAAAAAAAAAATATTGAATAAAACTTGGCAACTAACTGAAATAAAATATGTTTAAGTACTAAAATTACTAGAACTAAAGCTAAATAGAAATATGAAACCCCCTAAACTAAATAAAAAATTTCAAAAAATGAAAACTAATAAAAATGACAAAAGCACAATTGACTAAAACTTAAAA
>NW_015753981.1:0-506 GCF_001515625.1 Sinocyclocheilus rhinocerous
GAAACGATATTGATTCTTAAATCCCAAGAATCGATTAGTCTAGCCAACGGGACATTATTGTAGAGCGCCTCCCATCCAATTAATCGCAATAAGCTTTGTGCTTTGTTATGAAGCAAAGTTTCAGATTTTTAATTCTGTCCATTTTATTACAATATTCAAACAATAAATACCGTTTTGGCATTGTTTAATGTGGAGTGACAGATAGCGCCTCAGAAGCGGCAGTGCAAACGCGCGTGAAGGCGTGAACTGATCATCTCTTCCACTTTAATACCATTTTCAGCACAAAATAAACATGAATGAACATCCGAAGGTATGTAAAAAGAAAGAGTACAATTTACCGAAATCCTTATCCTGTCTCATGTCTCATGCTCAATCTTTGTTTCAACCGTGGAAAGACGTCAGTATAACAGCTTATAAACAATATGTAAGGTAACGTCACATTTACCTCAGAAAAACATATTTTCAATTCAATTCAATTCAATTCAAGTTTATTTGTACAGTGCTTT
>NW_015753982.1:0-507 GCF_001515625.1 Sinocyclocheilus rhinocerous
AACTTAATGGTCATAAAAACTAACATTATTTTCTTAAAGCAAATAGATTTTAGGGTGAAATATGACCTGCACATGTTCTTGACCAGCTTTGTGAGACTAGTAATAATAACAATAATACTAATACTAATACTAATAGTAGTAGAAAGACTGAAGGTAATTTCTTGTAGAGCATACTACTCCAATAATCTTTGTTTTATTTACAACTGTAAAATATTTTTTTACAGTGTATATTCATTCATTTGGTTAATAGTATGTATTCACCAAATTAAATATCTTGCAAGTTCAAGTTAGTTTAACTGCGGACATGTTTATAGCAGCTATTTGAATAATTACTCTGGTTTGAATAATTAATCTGGTTCAATGCCACATTCAAAAATATTAAAATAGCAGATATACATATTATTGTTAATGCTCTAAGTGGCAAGCCATTAACTTATATATATATATATAAAAAAGAGATGAAACGGTATGAACATTTCTTATCACGATTATAGTGACCAAAATTAT
>NW_015753983.1:0-507 GCF_001515625.1 Sinocyclocheilus rhinocerous
GGTGCCAGCAGATATCAGGATCACTTCAATTAAATCCACCACCCTAAGAGTGGACCAGTCCATTCTCACAGGTACTGTGGACGTCAGAGATGAACAGCTTAACATTTCACTGCTCAGTTCTCAGTATAACTTGATTTAAAACTACCAATGTGTTCTTTAGGCGAGTCTGTGTCTGTTATCAAACACACTGATCCCGTGCCAGATCCACGAGCTGTCAATCAAGACAAAAAGAACATGCTGTTTTCTGTAAGCACTTCACTTCCTGTTTTAAGAGGGGAACTTTCTCATGTGCATATAAGCAGCAGCTTATTTGCATATAAATATTACTTCATGAATATTTTCTGCTTACGTACCTCATAGCATTTTTAGTCTTGTCATGCATTACATAATTATTATTTGCTTTCTTTGTGTCTTCGAGTTTTTCTTGCTTTTTTCTTTGTCTCTCTAGTTTGCAGAATGTCGTGCTCCTGGAGAGCTACAGTCCTGCAGACTTTAGTTCCAACCCTG
>NW_015753984.1:0-507 GCF_001515625.1 Sinocyclocheilus rhinocerous
AAAATTTTAGGATTCTTTAAAATAAAAATAATAAATAAATAAATTACACTACCATTGAAAAGTTTGGGGTCAGTTTTACATTTTTTGAAAAAATATTAAGCACACAAATATTAAGAAGAACAACTGTTTTCAGCATTGATAATAAGAAATATGTCTTATAAATTAAATTGTAAAATATAATAGAAAATTGTAATAATATTCAAATTTTATACTGTTATAATATTTCACAATATTACTGTTTTGCTGTGTTTTTGATCAAGTAATTCAGCTGCGGTGAATATAAGAGATTTTGTTAAAAAACATACCCCCCCCTCCCAAACCTTTTAACAGTAGTATGTGTTGTAAAAAGAAGAAATATTTGATACTGCACTATTTTAGGTCAAAAAACGAGGGACTAGTACTAAGAAATTGTGAGATTCATGTGCATTTATAATAGCACTTTCAACTCAAATTGTTATGCTAATCAAATACTTTGTAAAAATTCTGTTATTTATTATTATAAAAAAT
>NW_015753985.1:0-507 GCF_001515625.1 Sinocyclocheilus rhinocerous
AAAATATGGTCATGCAGAATAAGGCATTAATATGTGCTTTATGAGCACTTATAAGCAGCCAATATGCTAATAATATGCCTGCTAAAAAGCAACTAGTTAATAGTCAATATGTGTCCACAATTTTTTTTGTGTGAAATTTTAAGTGACATTTTTATTTTGAGAAATTGAAACAGGAAACACATTTAAAGTTATTAATATTATTTGATTTGTTTTGAAATAATTACATCATTAAATTGGTTAAATAAATAAATAATGCCTTCTTGTTATTTTTGTCTCACCCAGTGTTATTTTAGTCTCATTGAGATTGCATAAGTTATTTAAATTAATAGTTTAATATTTAATATTTTTATTTTTGTTTTAAGTTTTTTAAGTAATTTTGCTGTGTGGTTTTGTCATTTTTATAAGTTTTTATATGTATATGTAGTTTTTATTCATTTTTATTTCAGTTCCAGTTCTAGTTATTTTAATAGATACATAACATATATTTTATTTCAAGTAAAAAAAAAA
>NW_015753986.1:0-507 GCF_001515625.1 Sinocyclocheilus rhinocerous
ATTTTCATACATTATTTTTCAGGTAGCTTAGCTTTCGGCCACTCATCCACCCTTGCGGCGTTATTCCAACAGATAAAGAATTACATACTTGATGGGGACTAATTAGATCAGCCCTCACCTGTGAGTCCTCCAGGCTGTTGTATCCTGACTTCCCTAAGGTTAATGTGCACCAACTTTTTAAAGGAGCACTTGCTTTTTACACTTTTACTTCCCTTATGTGCTTCGAACCAGAAAGAAAAGGAGATCACGAATCAGTTCGAGAGAGCATTCAAGTGTCCAAATGTGGTTTAAACCATTCAAAACAAATGTAACTCTAAGAGCCTCTTTAGCTTCGTGTTTGCCTTTACTTTGCTGGTAACTGTGTTTTGACATTTAAGTATCTCATCTCATCAATAATGAGGTGGAATAATTAGAAAGGAGACAATCTGATATGTATAAAGCAAATAACCATAGGTTTGGGTACTGGATTAAGGTCATGCATTTTATTTATCAATGCAGTGTGTGTGT
>NW_015753987.1:0-507 GCF_001515625.1 Sinocyclocheilus rhinocerous
TTTTTTTGTAGTTTGTGGGGGTTGCAGTCCAATGTTGGTTGGGACACTGTGTTCCCAGCTTGCTTTTTCCCTACTGCTAAGGGCAGACTTTGCCCTCTCCAGTGTTAGTTACCTTGAATTGGAAAGTTAAGCAAGTGGGCTGTTCAAAAGTTAGTGAATGCTAACAGACCAATGCATGCTCTTCACGTGGATGGCTCGAGAGATGCTTTTTCATTTTTTCCTTTACATATGGTTGTAGTTTTATTTTACTGCGGTGTTGCTATATATAACAAATCACTAAAGTTCCAGGGTTTTTCAAGGTTGCTCGCCAATGTGAAAAAGTCCCAGATGTATTTGATTAAAAAGTTGAGTTTGTTTTTTGCTGATCTATCTGTCCTTTGTTCTGTCCGTCTCCTTTTAGACTCTTGTGTTGATTCACGGTCAGTGTTTACGTTTGGCAAGCTAGAAAACCATCAAGCTCTGCTTGATCTGGCCGTGTATTTTGTCTTCTGTGGCTGAGATGTTATT
>NW_015753988.1:0-507 GCF_001515625.1 Sinocyclocheilus rhinocerous
AACCACCTGTCACTCATCTCCTCATCTGAGCCTTTCTGCTCCTCAAAGTCCATCTTATCTTTGGCCGCTTGTCCCACCTCTTCGCTCTCCACCACCACGCCTTCGTCTGTCGTGTCCTGTGCGAGTCTCTGCACCATAAACTTCCTTTTCTTCACCCTGTTTTTGTTCCCGTTGCTCCCTTTGGCCTCCGGACTAAACCCTGCCTCCCTGCTGCCGCCCACCGTTGTTGCTCTGGAAGGCGGCGCCAGTATGGTGGCGACATCTAGTGGCGGGTCCACAGCCATGCGCTTGACTTTCCGACGCCTTCGCAAACTGCGCGTTCCCAAACCATCCGCTCCGCTCAAGTCGTCCAGCCACAGTGGTCTCTTCCCCCTGCCGGAGTCAGCAGTGAGTGGTGTACGCCGCTTCGCACCCAGCTGCTCATCCGAGTCGCTGTTGTTGTCGCGGGTGTGAGCGCCCCCTGCTGCCGTGGATGAGCGGTAGTCTTTCTGCTCCTCTAGGCTGGAC
>NW_015753989.1:0-506 GCF_001515625.1 Sinocyclocheilus rhinocerous
ATATGATAAAAGCGTTAGATGAAAAAGTACTGACCTGAATCTCAACGCCATAACCCAGATATACAGTAACCAGGCAGGTGCAATGAATGTGAGAATCAAATGAGACATCCGGGGGGAGCTCAATATAACCCTCGGCGTCTGTGAAGTTCATATCGCAGTGAGCTGGAAAAAGAAAGACCGAGAGAGAGAAAAGGGCACCATTCTGAAGTCACCCCTTTTACAGCTGTCTTATGTTTGGTTGGCTGTGCAATAATCCTCCATTAGCTCTGTGGCCTGTGCATTGTCATAGAGATCAACATCCATATACACACCTATATCTTTCATCCATATCTAGCCATAGCCATCTGTAGCTGTCCATATCCATCTATATCCATATTTATCTACCTGTCCAAATCCATCTATATTCTCTGTATCTAGCCATGTATATCCATGCATATCTATTCATATCCACTTGTCCATATTCATATACACCTACGTTCATATCTATCTATCTATCTATCTATCTA
>NW_015753990.1:0-507 GCF_001515625.1 Sinocyclocheilus rhinocerous
GTGTTTAAATCCCTGCTCTCAATCACTGAGGCTTAAAGAGACAATCTGGAAATACTGATCCCAGCAATTAGTGCTGTTTAATCACATGTAGATGGAATCACATTAAACATTCACATTATAAGAGTGTTGATATTTCGATGTACACTACTGTGCACCAGCTGCCGATTAGATATAAAAACGTGTCACACATGGTGCAAAAATGGTCATGCTGGACCCATCTTGTCAAATTGACACAACAGTTGCACTAAAAATTCTTAAAGCAAAACTTCACCTAAAAATTTAAATTAAAATTTTCTTCAAAAAGATATTTGCAACCATATCCTTCTAAATGTGGCTGTTGAGGTACAAAATGACCTCAAAGTATGCAACTGAATCATGACAATGAATCAAGTGAATCACTGAATCAAGTCAAATGTCATTGGTTAAGTCTCATAACCAATAATCATTGATGTTAATCAGTCAAATGTATCTTAAAGGGGTCATATGATGCTGCTAAAAAGAACATTA
>NW_015753991.1:0-507 GCF_001515625.1 Sinocyclocheilus rhinocerous
AATAACTTAAAAAAACAATGTAATTACATATTACCTAATTTTGTGAGCAAATCTTAGATGATTTCTTGTTATTGAACATTTCTTGAAAAACGAAAGCAGCTGTACCAAACCATCAAAGGTAAAACAAACAAAGCCAAATGGGTGCAAGTATATCAACTCTTGCTAAACTAACAAGAGCTACAGTAATATTGGGAACATACATGATAAGCATAGTCACAGTAGTTATTAGAATGATGTAAAATGCACTTTTCTTCATGTGGTTTTATGAATGAGATACAAGTGTTAGTAAACCAAAACATTCTGGGACTGTACAGAGTTAACCTGATCAAATAACACAACTTTACCTGTGTCCTGTGCTGCTGACAATAACAAAAAAAAAGAAGTAAAAAATACTTTACATAATTACTAACACAGATCTAAAAGAACTAGATAAAGACTTTTTTAATTACTTGACTTTTTTTTTTTTTTTTACCTTGGTCCTACGATGCTGTTTACGAAGATGGAATG
>NW_015753992.1:0-507 GCF_001515625.1 Sinocyclocheilus rhinocerous
AAAGGCTGCTTCCATCTGCTGGACGGAGACAAGATCGCTACTCTCATCAGCACGTACCTCAAAGAGCTGCTCACACAGGTTCTACACGCTCAAACACGGTCTAAAATGAAAATGACCACATCCAAATAGGAATTCAGACATTAATTTTTTCTGTGTGTGTGTTCAGGCGGGGTTGAACTTACAGATTGCTGTCGTTCAGACAGCATATGCTAATGGGAGCTCAACTCGCTACTTGGAGGACGTCATGAAGGTGATAGTCTACAAAATATCTCCTTTAACTCTTGTATGTAAGCTCAGTGTTTATAAGATATATCAAGGTGAGCTTTGACCTCTCCACAGGTCGCTGTATGCTGTACAAAAACAGGAGTGAAGCACCTACATCATGCGGCACAGGAATATGATATTGGAGTGTATTTTGAGGCTAATGGACATGGAACTGTGAGTTCACTGCAAAATAATTAGATTTCTGTCATGACAGCTCTCGGAGGGATTGGCATGGTAATGTAC
>NW_015753993.1:0-507 GCF_001515625.1 Sinocyclocheilus rhinocerous
AAATTCCCATTTCTTTTTATTAGCATATATCATTGGTATATATCACAATATATGCTAATACGAATTAAATTAATAAAATATTGAATATATACATATTTAAATGTCATAATATATGCTTATATCAATTAATTTAAAATCTATAAAATAAATAGCCTATAAATCACAATATCCTAAAGAAAATTCAAATATGTTTGATTTCTTATCAATTTAAACAGTCATTTGCATATATCAAAATATATTTATAATGATTCTGCATTAGCGTATATTTGTCACAAAATATTGTATTGATGATGCAAATTGATTTAAGTTGATAACAAAACAAAAATTTCATGAATTTAAATGAATTTTCATTACCATAAATGTATAAAAATATATTCTAATGCAAATGTATTTACATTTGTAAGTTTTGTTTGGTTAATGACAAACCAAAGGCTACCGGAAATGTACAAAACCTTTGATGTCCCACCCAAACTTCCTGTTTCAATAGGATATATTGTAAAAAAAAAA
>NW_015753994.1:0-507 GCF_001515625.1 Sinocyclocheilus rhinocerous
CCACAAAAACTCACCCTGGCCCTTATGTCACATTCCTGACGGCTTCTTGCATTCAGAGCCCAAACCTCACAGGTGAAGCTTGGCTTTCCGCAATTCGTCTAAAATGACCAAACCTTTCACTTTTTGACACACAGCCATTCTCCTCAAGGCCACAGGGGCCGGGGGAGAGGGCTCTAATATAGTACGGTCACTCTGAAGGTCACATTACAGTCGTCTCGTCTCATTTTCTTGTCCCTTGCATCTCGTGTTTGCTATTCAAGCCTCAGAGCCTCACGTGTTGAACACGTTTCGAAAACAGGCGCTAGTCTACATTAGCATTTAGTTTGGAGCAATTATCCTCTTGACATTAGAGCATTAGTTAACTGCCAATTTATCAATCATTATGGGGAAGCACTTTATGTGCTTTCCAAATGTCAATTAGGAAATGACTGTGGCGTATATCCAATCAAATAACAATCATAGTGATTATTTATTGACTGATTAATTAGTGGAGTGGGTGAAGCGGTG
>NW_015753995.1:0-507 GCF_001515625.1 Sinocyclocheilus rhinocerous
TGCAATTTAATGAGGAAAAAATGTAGGGTGGGGTTTGATTTTATCCACTGGGA
This sequence comes from Sinocyclocheilus rhinocerous, assembly GCF_001515625.1. Taxonomy (NCBI): domain Eukaryota; kingdom Metazoa; phylum Chordata; class Actinopteri; order Cypriniformes; family Cyprinidae; genus Sinocyclocheilus; species Sinocyclocheilus rhinocerous. Next base: position 54 of record NW_015753995.1, read on the forward strand.
ATTGATTGGATCGTGAAAAAGGTGAGTCATGTCACGTTTATTTATATAGTGCAATACAGATTCAAAGCAGCCTCACGTTAATAAACAGGAAAATAGCTGTTAATGTTGTCAAATTCATCAGGTTTGAAAAGTTCAGTTTCTGCAGAAATGCCATTATTCAACTCACTTTAGCTGTCAGTGTTGTACAGTTCATAAATGATGAAGCCGTACCATCAGCATAAACTGTATTGTGCTGTACTGTAAGAGTGACTGGGAAGACAATGTCAATGTTGCAAAGTTAGTGTCATTATCTAGTTCAAATTTTGTTCTCTTCGGATAGTGCAGTTCAATCTGTCATTTATTGAAAATCTTGTCATTACACATTGTATAATGAACTTAAAGTGCAAACCTCAATTGATAAATAATATAACAGTAATATTAGGTAAATATAAAAATCAGTGAATATTGTACTTAC
>NW_015753996.1:0-502 GCF_001515625.1 Sinocyclocheilus rhinocerous
ACACACACACACACACACACACACTCTTACACACACACACACACTGGTGTTCCATAGGCGTAATGGCCCTAAACCTACCCCTCACACAAAACTTCAGGCATTTTTAGATTCTCAAAACACTTCATTCTGTATGATTTATAAGCTTGTTTCCTTAAAAATGTCCCCCCAAGGTCAGAATTTACTGGTATTACTGTCCTTGTGGGGACATTTGGTCCTCATAACATAGGGAATGCCAGCACACATCAATGAGCACAAGCTCATTATAATGGCTACAGACTAACACTAAAAAACTTGAACTTTAGTTATTTTTCATTTATGTATCATTTTTATGTAAAACCAAAGGTGGTTTTGTACATTACCTAACTATACTGTTAGTTAAAAGTCATACATGTAGCGTGTTCACCTCTGTCTGTCTGTGTGTGTGTGTGTGTGTGTGTGTGTGTGCGTGTTTCAGGTCCGTGCCCCCCCTGTCCTAAGATGGTGAGTGTTTCCTGTCTGTGTG
>NW_015753997.1:0-507 GCF_001515625.1 Sinocyclocheilus rhinocerous
AACTTGATGTACTAAAATAACTCAAATTAAAACTGAAAAAAATAACTAATAAAAATGACAAAACACTATAAATTTAATTAACATTTAAATGAAAAAGGAAAATGGAAAATTAAACAATAATTCCAAATATTAATAAAAACTATAATAGTATCTCAATTATATTAAAATTATTCAGTGCATACAGAAAATATGCATCGGTGCACTGTAAACGGTACATACATACTGCAGCAACAGGGGTGTTTTTCCGGCTCATAATAGAGTGAATCATTTACACTGTGCATGTGTTTGGGAGGGTGTATCCTAAATGGAACAGGAACAGATGTGAACTCCTCGCTGTAAGGTTCAACCAAAGACATGCGAACAGAAACAAACATGGAAGAAAACAAACCCTTCAGGTCTTGATGATGTAAGAACAGACTAGAAGAGACAGGGACTCGTTCTCTTTTTCAGAGGGTCTACACTAAGTTAAAGGGGTCATATGGTGCTTTTTTAAAGATCATTATTTTG
>NW_015753998.1:0-507 GCF_001515625.1 Sinocyclocheilus rhinocerous
AGAGCTCTGAAGCAGTCAGGACCAGGAGAGAGAGGGAAAGAGAGAGAGGAGGAAAACCACACGAAGAGAAGAGCTTTTTATATCATTCTAATAACTACTGTGAGCATGACTATTATGCATGTCCCACTTACTATCACAGGATTTCTGAGCTTTCTGACACAACAGAACACTCATGCGCTTTGGAACACAGGTTTAAGTTTTTATGTACTGGCGGGTTTTGTTCAGCCTGTTCTTTATCTGCACCGGACTGGAAAACTCTCCTTCCTCTGTTACTCATAAAACCTGCAATTGCGATAATATATTAATTGATGTTTTATTATTTAAATATGTATTGTTATCTAAATTAAGTAAAATCAGTTATTTTTATCAGTTGAATATAATTGTTTTAACTTATTTTAGTAAAGCATGGTTGCTCCTTGTCTGTCAGTTATTTTTATTTTTCAATAAAATACTTAAACAGCCGTAACTTTTTCTACATTGAGAGATTGCTAGTAATTGCATGTGTTG
>NW_015753999.1:0-507 GCF_001515625.1 Sinocyclocheilus rhinocerous
GCAGGGGCTCTCAAACAAGCCATATTTTCTGCCAATTTGTTCTCCATTTGATGGTGCAAGCGAGAGCAGCTTATAAACGCGGCTGGGATGGATTTCACATGTGCCTCGGTGGGAGGGATTCTCCGAGAGTGATCTCGATCTTTTCCGTGCGGATCTCGCCACTCGCTTACAGCTGGCTGTAAAAGCTCCACATCCACAATTACTCCGACCGCTAGATTTATAAATCCCTCCTAATGTCGCCGAGGATGCATTACGGCTCTAAATGGTGAAATAGATTGCTTGCCCCCTCTGTAACGGCACACTTGATGATTATAAATGAAATCGTAAATAAGGCCGCTGGACTTTTACAGATTTTGGCACAGTAGACGTAGTAGTTCTGCCTGACCTGCGCAGGTCAACGTTTAACAGATTGCTGCCGTGGAGCGCGTCTGCGAGCAGAGAGCCGTGTTAAAACATCATCATTATCTCCAGCGTTTCCTCCACAGGACAGCTGGCGCTGGCGAGGAC
>NW_015754000.1:0-507 GCF_001515625.1 Sinocyclocheilus rhinocerous
AATATTACTGTTTGTAGATAAATGCAGCTTTGGTGACCATAAGAGACTGCTTTCGAAAACATTTTAAAAGATATTATTCCAAATTTTTGACTAGGAGTGAATATTGTGCATCCCTAATGTCAACAGCAGATGGGTTGTGATTTGGAAACCTGTCTGACAATCATCATTTTTGTCATTTCCTTATGGTGGTACTAAGATATTAGGCACTTTGGCTTTAAATGTTTCTAAACTTCATAGAAAATGAATGACTTGTGATCGTTTTGTCACTGCAAACTGCTGAACAGCCGCTGAACAGCCTTTATTCTCCCTCTCTCGTGGCCTGATTTAATTCCTCACTCCGTGTGATTTAATACAGCACTATACAGCAGATGGCACTGTGAGGTGCAGAAGGAGCAAAACATACACGATGAATAAATGATATCGCCCTCGTTAAATAATGCTGTGCTCCCAAATCCCCCACTGAAACGGCAACACTTCTATCTTTTAATCGCTGAGAGTGTTGAGCAG
>NW_015754001.1:0-507 GCF_001515625.1 Sinocyclocheilus rhinocerous
TTTTATGTGTTCAAACATGTTTTGGGGTCACTATGTTCTCTGTATTTACATATCTGGAAAAGTCATGAAGAAAGGTGTTAAACAGTCAAGAGAAGGAAAACACATGGCATGAAGAAATACACTGAGTTCTTGGGTATTTGAGAAAAGGCTGGGAATTTCCCTCATATTTGCTGTCCTGGTTATGTGGGGCCAATGACGGCACAGGTCTTCTGTCCTCTGGAGGTGTGTGTTTGAGATGAAGAGCGAATGGAAGCTTCATTAGCACTTTCAAAAAGGTCCTTCAGTTTTGGATGAAGGTCACCCCACACATCACCCATCTGAGGAATGAAAAAAAAAAAATTAAAGCTGCAGGCAGCATTGAAAGGGCCCTCGCACCCCAGCTCACCGCCACCTGGTGGCTTTAGGAAAATAGCAAATGGTGGGCAATATGCTTTTAAAGTGGCAAACATGAGAGGAATATGCCAAAGTCATTTATATGTGCCAAACTTCCTGCTGCCAGCTGGTGGC
>NW_015754002.1:0-507 GCF_001515625.1 Sinocyclocheilus rhinocerous
AACAAAGAGATGTGTAATTAGAAAAACAGACAATGGACTTGTGAACACATAAACAATAATTTCCACAGTGAAACGTATCTTATACTGTGGAAAAAAGAAAACAATTAAATGTGATACGTGAACATGATAAACAAGCACACAAGAATGCTTTGCACACAAAAAGATGTGATACCTCTGTGGGCCAGCTTCTGAAGAACGTTCCTTAAACGCTGCACAGCTGCTGGAGACACGTCATAAGTGTAGGGAACTGAACCTGGATAACTCTGACATTGACCAAAAACCCCATCTGCAAAATAAACATACAGTCAACTTTTACAAAAACATACTGTATGATAATTATAAAAAATAAATACATTTTATTTAGTTTTTTTTTTTTAAACACCATGTCATCAGCAAGGCTATCTTCATGGCAAGAACAAATTGCATAACAAAAATCATACAATTAACAAAAAGCTATTTACATTAAAAATAGTACAGTCTAGTAAAAAAAAAATACATATATATATA
>NW_015754003.1:0-505 GCF_001515625.1 Sinocyclocheilus rhinocerous
AGGAAAACTTGAAATCGCATCATATGACCCCTTTAATGCAACACAGAAATGTATTGTACTACTGTGTACTGTGTACTTCACAGAAGACCAGATGAAGCCAGATCTCCCACAAGTCTCATGCTGTCCTCCTGTGTCGGCTGCTTCGGTCTGTCATCTTCAGCCGGTGACAGAAAATTCAAAGACTGAGAGATTTTACTGAAAACTGCTCAATGTTTAAAAGCCATCAATAAAACGTGTTTGACCTCAGCTAACTGTGCAACTGTTGCTGCAACAGACATATTTGGTTGTGAAATTCCAGTAGATCACGGAGTAGATTACATTTACATTTAACATTAAAGAAATATGTTGTAATGTTAACACATATTGTGACATTGTATTATTATTTTTTTATATAAAACTCATGAAATTCTTTCAAATACAAATACTGTAAACAATGTATTTTGAGTTTAAAAAGCAAAGGGTTACTAACTGTACATTAATTTTTTTCTTGTTAGAAATACTGGAA
>NW_015754004.1:0-507 GCF_001515625.1 Sinocyclocheilus rhinocerous
ACATCTAAAACAAAAAAAATCTCTTCCTGCACTGACTGTGGCAGTTGATTTTTTTTCTCTGCATTTCACAATAAAGACAAAAAGGTTCTCTCTAAATTGCTGCAACATCTCGTTCATATCATTGGGACATTCTTCCTCAAATTCCTCAAGCAGAGGCAGAGGATCATCAGCTGTAGTCCGTTGTAACACCGTACATTTATGCTTTCGGTAAACATGACATATAAAGGACAGAGAAAAAGTTATCTGACAGTCATTAAGGCCACAAGTTATTGAAACATTTGCCTCATGTGCATGAATGAGACCAAAGTCCTGGATTAATTTGACAATCGTGAATGTTCTCCAAGGGCATTAAGGGCAACACAACAGGTGGGGCATTTTTGCAGATGTTACTGTAAGAGGTTATTTACTCTCATAAATGGGGTAGGTAGAGGCTTGTCACAATTCACAGTAAGTTTTCCAGTCAGTGGCTTCCTGTACTTGAACAGTTGGATGTGGTGAAAATAGTTC
>NW_015754005.1:0-507 GCF_001515625.1 Sinocyclocheilus rhinocerous
ACACTGGGTTGTTACATTTAACCCAGGAGCTGGGTAACACAAAAATAACCCCCCCAAAATGGCTTTTAGGTTAAAAAAAGAACCCAGGATTTTTTAGAGTGTATATATATATATATATATAAATTAAACCAAATTCTGAATGGATAACAGGGTGGCAGATTTAGCATGAAAAATTTACTTTTGGATTAACTTGTATTTCAAAGTGTCAAGTTATTTTTCTTATTACTTTGGTAACAGGGTTTGAAGAACGCAGTCAACATGGATTGAGATTATTTTCACATCATACTCTAGAAAGCAGGGATGCACAATATATCTGCAAACATGTTTGTGTTTAATGTTATGCATTGTTACAGGGAAAGCGTATGTATTTCTTTGTAAGGCAATAGATACTAGGCTACTGTACTGGATATGTTTGATTTATGTTGACGTGTTTGGGATGTGGCTTTTAATGGTAAGCCTTTGTTCTCTATTCTAATTCTATTCTTTAAAAAAATCTTTATCTTAATA
>NW_015754006.1:0-507 GCF_001515625.1 Sinocyclocheilus rhinocerous
ACATGCATTATGATGTATGAATATACGTGTGTGTGTGTGTGTGTGAACAGGGTTCTACTTCATCACAGCATGGCGGTCTGACAGACTAAACAGAACATGATCAACATCAAAGCAGCACAACACGTGCGCGCGCACACACACATGCATACTTATCACATCATAAACAATACTGGCATTGTGGACCCCATGTACCACTCATAATCCAATAAACACCTTTTATCCGCACCATCTTTATCTATCTTTCTCACTCTTTCTTTCATTTTCACAGATGGGGCACTCTTGGGATGTACACAAGCACGATCAGTCTCTTTTCCGCCCTATCTTCGCTCCGTAGGGGCTTTTGACAGGTATGTTCTCTTCACACTGTCACTCTGATTCTCTTCCGGCGTTCACTACGCTGTTAATTGCTTATGGAAAACAAAAAAGGGCCATCGGAAGATGGCATAAAACACCCTATGCCCCCGATTCCCCACGGATTCCGTCTGCATGCCTGCATTAAGCGTTTTA
>NW_015754007.1:0-507 GCF_001515625.1 Sinocyclocheilus rhinocerous
TTGCTGTTTTGTGATAGCTGCTCAAATCCTTTCCAAAATAATCTTGCTTGATTGGTGGAAAAGCTATTTCTAAACAATCTTATGGCGATGAGAGAAATATCCATGAACAAACCAAACCGTGATGCTTAATGTTTATCATCGCCGGGCATGCTGTAGTGGAAAAATTACTTATGCTAACAATAGCCAGCCGGAGAATTATCCTAAAGATGAGGGAACAATGTACGGATGCCAACAAATACAGAAAGTTCCATCAAAAGCCTGTGACATCACAGAGGGTCGCAGAGTGTTGTGTGACATCACTGAGGGTCACAGAGCACTCTGAGGATTCAGTCAAACTGAAGAAGTTGACTCATTCGGTCCTCCACAGAGGCTGCTTTACAGGGCTTTCTCCTCTCAGCCGCAAAGACAGAATCACTGTCCACTTCCAAAAAGAGTTACAACAGGCGCATTGTGGAGCTGGCAAGCATGCGGAAGTGGTTGTTTGTTGTGGTAGGTCACAAATTAACA
>NW_015754008.1:0-507 GCF_001515625.1 Sinocyclocheilus rhinocerous
AATCGCAAAAAAAAAAAAAAAAAATCTAAATTACTAACATGATGCAAAGGCTGAATAGAACAACTAACATAAATGCACAAACACCACACGAAACATCAACTTTGATTAACGTTACTGTAAAATGAGTTTGTACCAAAATACCTTAAGAGTTTCGACGCACTTCTTTCCATGGGGAGGGTTTACAATTCTATGTCAGGAACCAATCTTTGAAATTGAGAGATTTAAACAATAAAAAAAGAAAAACGTCTGTCTCCTCAGATTTGATATAAATGAGCGTAGTACATTGCCATGATTTTGAATGTTTTAGAATGTTCCCATGATCTTTGTAACCCCTGTCACAGTTTTAAAATTACCCTGGACTGTGGGAATCCTGGGACTCCTAAAAGTTGAGCAAATAAATATTTTGCTGGCATATGCAATTACATTTTAAGAGACAACAAACCAATTTTAATTTCTATTGAATAAAATGATCTTGATCAGGTACGCAGTGCTGACTAGTAAATAAAG
>NW_015754009.1:0-507 GCF_001515625.1 Sinocyclocheilus rhinocerous
GTCATTTTCATGTTCCTCAGAGCTGTTCCTGCTGAGTGCCAAACACACTGTCAACTTATTACACAGTGGAAGAAAATGGGATACTTTGACACACCAGAACATGTGCGGACGATAAAAGTGTGTCTTTTATTCTCAGGGATTGCCTGCAAGGGGTAAGAGGTTTGAAGTGCTCTTTTTGATGTGGAGAAAAAGCATCTGAGAATCATGAATTACACCGGTCCATAAAATAATGTTTTCCATATAGTTGCTCTGGTCAGACAGCTCTGGTACATTATGAAACTTGCGATGCTGGCATTACAAATATGAGCTTAATATTCACAGAGTATTTTATACCCTGATTTAATTCATTTCAGGCCTAATTACAGGGTGATATACACCTGGCACTTGCAGGCACTACCACATTCCAGTATTTTTAATGCTTTGGCTCAAGCATCAAAGCCGCTGGTTTTGATGGTATTTGGCATCAGGAGATCTTGGCCGCTGCATAAATAAGATTAGAATGTGGCA
>NW_015754010.1:0-507 GCF_001515625.1 Sinocyclocheilus rhinocerous
ATTAAATAGATTTTTGAGTTGTGTTTAGTACTGTAAAACTCACCGCCATGATGCTTGGCTGTTGTAGATGGTTGCCAGGGTGTAGCTATGTGTTTGTTAAGCTCTATGGTTGCTAGTATGTGAATATAATTCAGCGTATTGTTTCACACTGCAGAAGTTTAACACCGCAAAATCTTTATGAGAATATAGTGGCACTAGTACGTGTCTTTGTTTAAGGGTCAGGGTTCCGCTCTCTGCTCTAGTGCTCAAACATTGTGTTTACCGATGAATGCATGAGACGACTCCACTTAGGATGCAAGGCTGTCAGGCACTGCAATTGGATGAAAGAGAAAGATTAAAGAACGCTGGGCCCAGCAGCATGGATAATTAATTCATAATGGATTAACGAGACTACAGAGGCAATGACTAGTGAGGGAGGTGGGAAAGACTGGGAAAAGCCGAGAGATGGAATTTAACAAGTGTGGTGAGTCCTCTCTAGGGTAGCCGTGCGGAGGCCGGTGGGTAATG
>NW_015754011.1:0-507 GCF_001515625.1 Sinocyclocheilus rhinocerous
ACGTCAATTTCGCAAAAACTCCCATATATCGCAAAAACGTTTTTATGCTCACATGAGGTGGTATTTCAGGCAATTCAAAAAAAGAATATATTGCAAAACTGCAATGAAAACAGTTTTTCGCATTACAGGTCACCTGGCGTACATAAAAATCACAGGATCATTCTTTAATGTACTACAACCTCCAAGAAACACCTCATATGTGGCCACTCTCAAGTTTAAGGGGCTGGATGGATGGATAAACCCTTTTTTACACTGCACATGTTTATACCAGCTGCGCCGTTGCACGTAAGATCCCAGAAGCGGCTTTTCCCCCCCCTTTCGATTAAAAATAATGGCTAGTGCGGTGGCTGCGATATACGTAAACCTACCAACATCTGTCACCATGATTTTTCGCAAGAGGAAAAAATTAAGTTTTAGTCACATAACATCGGTTAATGAAAACGCTGCCATTTTGCAATAGTTATTTATAAAATATCGCAAAAGTTTTGCACAAATCTGTAATGGAAA
>NW_015754012.1:0-507 GCF_001515625.1 Sinocyclocheilus rhinocerous
ATTTCTTTCAAAAAATAAAATAAAATCCATATTACTGACTGCAAACTTTTGAACGGTAGCATATATTCTCATGTCCTGAGGTTACTGGCTCTCCTACTTCCACGGTGTACTGGACAAAGTGCTTTCTATAAAGCCTGGTCGTCATGTGATTTTCTCACCTTCTGCATGTGCTGATCGGTCTTGGCCATCTCTGCAAAGTAATCCTCAGGTCTCTTGGTAGGAATCTTGAACTTGTGCAGTTTTGGCAGCGCCGCTAAAACAGTTGCTTGGGCCTGCCGGTAGCTGTAACATATCAAACATACTGAAGCACAAGACAAAGTTCCCAAACATTACAGATAGTGTCAAATTACAGCTAATTTAGGAATTGTGTGTAAATGTTGTTTGCTGTCAATACATAAAATTATTATTAGCATTTTATAAGTAAAAAAAAGAAAAGAAAGAAACAGAACTCCTACGAACAAGCAGTATTTAAAGGGGTCATATGATGCAATTTCAAGTTTTCCTTTC
>NW_015754013.1:0-507 GCF_001515625.1 Sinocyclocheilus rhinocerous
ATCCCACCGCAGATCTGAGAAACAAACAAGCAGTGAGAAAAGCAGTGCAAGTAGAGAGAAAAATAATAAAAACAGATCCAGACCTTTAAGAATCTGATCACTTCCACTTCTGGTACTACAGGTGGTGTCACAGCAACCACACACCTGGTGAGAATCATCTGCGGACACCCACCTGACAAGACAAACCCTCAAGTTAAGGCAATCCCCAAGTCAACTGTACACTCATTTAGGGGGGAACATACCCATTAGCAGAGAACGAACAAGCTTTCTGTTCAGGACTTATTGGAGTAGGAGCTGCAGCCACTTTCAAAATGCATGTGATGTAGACCTGCAAAAGACAGCCGTTTGTAGACCATGGTAGCATATTTTACAAAGTGTTGCACAGCTCGTCACATACCAGTCCACTGTCTGCTTGATGGAACCTGAATGCCTCCAGCTGAAACTGCAGCTTATCACCTTGAGTTCGGGGCATAAAGCGAGACCTGGAGCCTGTGAGCTTGGCATCAA
>NW_015754014.1:0-507 GCF_001515625.1 Sinocyclocheilus rhinocerous
GATAAAGAAGGCACACGGCTTCTAATCAACGTTCCACTGCCAGTTTATCAGCACAAAATATCAAGCCGCCATCTCCTCTGAGTAAATAGCAAAGGGACAGTCCATTTGCTTGCATAATGGCCACCATTATTAACAGTGATGCTGGCATTAACTCGCACGGTTGTGCCTTGGTTTTCTTCTCTGAGAAGTGAGAAGGGAGATGGTGAGGAAAAGCACTCATCAGGTCTGGTTAGGAATCTTTTATTTTCCATTCCCCCATATCCTGTTGAAGACAGAGGTGGCTGGGGTTTCAATCGGCCCTTAACAAGTGAGACGGGATGCAGGTCAGTGGTTCTGTATAAGTACGTTTAACCCCATTACCGGCCGGTGTGAACGTGAATACAGGGATACTGATTCAGCAACCAGACCCACGTCCCCAGGGAAACCCTTCACACACACAGAAATGCACATCACCTTACCTCCGTGCCAGAATAAAGTGTGAGCCAGGCATGGAAAATCAATGTCAGA
>NW_015754015.1:0-507 GCF_001515625.1 Sinocyclocheilus rhinocerous
CTGACTGAGCCAGATTGCCATGGAATGGAACGGTTAAACGAGAACCATTTGACCCAACATCCACATTTGTGTTTTGCATAGTTTTTGAAGTGCCAGTTTTGAGCGTTTCATCCCCCTGCTTTATATGGACTCACAGAGATGGGTTATTTTTCTAAAAATCTTAGTTTGTGCTCCAAAGAAGTAAGAAAGTCATACATCTGTGATGGCATGAGGGTGAGCAAATGATATTTTCATTTTTGAGTGGGAAAAAAAAACTACGTAAATCAACCATTTTAAAAACAATTAGAGACTTCTGCCAACTGGTAGGATAGCCAGTGCTCTAAATGTAAAGATACTGCAAGCACCTTCTTTTGCAGTTCCCAAAACTATTTTATTAAATAAATGTATAGTTCAGTCATGAAACAGTAGATGGCGCAGGCTGACGGGTATTAACGTAACTGATGATATTCACAGTGTTAAACAACTTGGCACAAGCTGATTGGTTCATGTTGCATACACAGCCAATGA
>NW_015754016.1:0-507 GCF_001515625.1 Sinocyclocheilus rhinocerous
TCACCATTTCTGAACAAGCTTATAATTAGGCATTATACACAACGTATATATGAATGTTGAATGTCTTCAACAACGTTATATTATATCTCAAGGTTTTCTTTTAGTTGAAAATGTGTGTAAACAAAAAAACTATATATTTAACCCTCTGGCCCTCTTCGTTTAGGGAGCACACTTAACTCCTTCACGGTCAAAAGTGACCGAAGCCTTGAAATTTAACTTTCTTTTTTTTTTCAGGAAAATCAGTGTAGCACATTTTTGTTCAATAATATTTTTTTTTAAATTATTTTTCAATAAATGCAATATTTCACGTTAAAATAGAGTAAAGGCATTTACAATCCATTTTTTAAGTGAGAATTGTGCCATCTGGTGGCATTAAAAAATAAAAACTTTTGTAATGTCATGTAACCTCCTGTATAGCTCCCTATATAAATATATAGGCCTAGAGGCTTTTGGATTCCCGTAGTTTTTTTTTTTTTAGACAATTTCTTCATTTTATTAGGCTTTGCA
>NW_015754017.1:0-507 GCF_001515625.1 Sinocyclocheilus rhinocerous
TTGCATATTATTCACTCAATAGCAATAAATTATTCAGAATTTATTGATTCTCCCAAATTCCTCTTTTTCATCTATTAAATGTTACTTTCTAAAATAGCCTACTACTAATACCCATTTAGAAAGTCTTCTAGTTTTGTGGTCATTCACACAGAGATCAGTCACTAGTCAGGTGGCTATTAATTACACAGAAAACTGAGAGGCCTCACATTTGACCACTGGATTCACAAAAATCATTTCAGTGTTTTCTTAGCATTTCAACATTACATCAACTACTGATAAACGTTCATTTTTATTTGAGTTATCACCCAGAGGGTTATTTAACCATGTACTACTTGTATGTCTTTGGATGACTTTTTGTCTTTCAAACACATTAAAATGCCCAAATTCACATTATTTCACATTTACATGTATAGGGATTCCCAAATTGTTTTGTCAGCTGAACCTCTTACCTAATATATTTAGTTGAAGTACCCCTGAGATTTTAAAATAAATATTTTAATAATAAAG
>NW_015754018.1:0-507 GCF_001515625.1 Sinocyclocheilus rhinocerous
CCTTATCCTGTGCTTTTCCAGCTGTGTCTTACGTTGAGTAGTTACATTAAGTCTCCTCGTATATTGTAGCTCCAGCCCGAGAATTTAACTGCCACTGGAATGTAGTTTGACTGAAATGTATTTTGCATTTCTGGTCTTGAAGAACATCTCTATTACTTGACAGACCAAATGGCTTTGCATTGCACACGCTTCTAGCAATAGGGATTGTTTCATTTCTGATTCTACAGTGTTTTGATTATTTTAGTCTTTTCTATCACTTACTTAGTCTCATGAGAAATTTGACTCGTTTTAGTTCATTTTGAGTTGGACATGTTGGAAATAATGACTTGCGGTTCAATAAATATGTCAAGAACCTATTTGGTGAGGGAGTGACTCCTTAAACTGATTAAAACAGAATCATCAGTATGAGACTGATTCTTGATAGACATATTAAAAATGGCTCATTTGTTGCAGTTTAGTGGATAAACCAATAACTGCTCCACTGAGTGAGTCATTAAACTGACTCAA
>NW_015754019.1:0-507 GCF_001515625.1 Sinocyclocheilus rhinocerous
ATTCCGAATCACTCGCCCAGTGTTTGATGAGGAAATGAGAGTCCTTCCCACCGAGATTCCCCAGGCTAGGAGATGAAAACCAGAGAAATCCCCTACAACTTTGCTCTTAGAAGTAGACCTGCGTGCGCCTGCTCCAAACACTAACGGCTTGTCTGGTGCACATTTTAAGTGTCCATTTAAGAGCTGTATGCTTCTTCTGGTTGTTTTATTAACAAATAGTTGATGTGTTTTGGTCTGAGTACAGAACTAATCAATGTGTTTTGGGATTCTTTGATTTGAATGGCCATATGGTGGAGTCTTAAAGGCTAAGTTCAGCCAAAAATGAAAGTTCTGTCATCATTTAGGTTTTTGTTCAGATACACTACTTTTCAGAAGTTTAGGGTTGGTAGACTTTTTGATGTTTTGAAGAAAAGTCTCTTTTGCTCATCAAAAATACAGTAACTGTTTTCTATGTGAATATCGGTTAAACTGTAATGTATTTCTGTGATGCGCAGCTGTATTTTCAGC
>NW_015754020.1:0-507 GCF_001515625.1 Sinocyclocheilus rhinocerous
ATGTATGCATGTATGCATGTATGTATGTTATGCAATAAAATTTGTAATAGTCCCCTTGCATGCTAAACAAACAAGAAAACATTTATTTATTTATTTTGTGTATGTTATGTAATAAAATTAATAATAGTCCATTTGCCTGCTAAACAGACAAGGAAATATTTATTTATTTTTACATTTTATTTATTTTTTAAATTTTATTTATTTATATTTATTTAGTCATGTGTTAGGTAATAAAATTAATAATACTTGTTCCAATCTCTGCTTGCATGCTAAACAAACAAGAAAATGTGTGTTTGTTTGTTTGTTGATTAATTCATTTGTTTTAGTATTTTTACATTTGTTTTAAGTTATTCCTTTTTTTAAATGTATATATTTGTTTTTTGGTCAGGTGTTATGTTGCCCCCACTGAAAACATTGGTGCTAGTTTTATTGTTGTTGATTTAGTGCTCTTTGAATGCTGGTGTCCCTTGACGCACATTACTGTCATGGTCAGTCTCCTCTTCTATC
>NW_015754021.1:0-507 GCF_001515625.1 Sinocyclocheilus rhinocerous
AGTTGTTACATGTTACATTGTTTTAATGTGTAAATTATGTTTTGTTACAACTCATGTTATTTATAGATTTTATAATATTTATACATATATAATGTAAAAAAATATATATTTATAAATGTATAAATGTTTGTTGGTCATAAAATATCTATTTCTATTGATATTTCTGTTTGTTATGTTTACATTTTTGCTGTTTCATGAATTGTTTTACATGTTTAATTTTGCTTTTAGCACAATTAAAAATGTGAAACAATTTATGAAGCATTGACTGTAATATATACATTCCATAACAGTATCTATTTTCTGCAGGTAAAAATGGTGGAAAAAGGCAATTTTCTTTAAGAGTAACCTATAAAAGTGGTATAAAAGTATTTTTAAATATTTTTAAATTAATACTTTTATTTAGCAATGATACATTAAATTGATCAAAAGTCACAGTAAGGACTTTTTTATTGTTACAAAACAAAATCTGTCTCAAAAAATGCTGCTCTTCTGAACTTTCATCAAAAA
>NW_015754022.1:0-507 GCF_001515625.1 Sinocyclocheilus rhinocerous
AATCGCGATCTCGATTCCATTTTGATTTATCGTGCAGCCCTACTTCATGGATCTGTGTGAACGGGATCGTTTTGACAACGTTGTCGTCTGTATGTGTAACTTACAAAAAATACAAAAACATTTCAGTTTTTACCCTCAGATGCATTTTGAAGTAATTTTACAGATTTTATAACTACAGCCACTGAATCTGATGAGCTGTCTACAAGGTATATAGCAGAACATCACATTTAATACTTCTCAATACCATATATGTATATACGATACCAATAATAATAATAAAAACTGCATGATACATGAGCTATAATGGAATATGTTCATACATATATGTGAAATTTAAGAATGACTCCATTGACTTCTATGCAAAACTCTAAATCACCCACTCATGTAGATATATGAATGAACAGACCTTTTCACATTTGAAGTAAAGTTTTTTTAAGACCTTTGAAATGTGGATTTAAGACATTTTAATGAAAATTAAGCCCTTATTTTTACATTAAGGAATGAAAA
>NW_015754023.1:0-507 GCF_001515625.1 Sinocyclocheilus rhinocerous
ATGTGTCGACCAACTGTTGGGCTCGTGGAGACGGAAAGTTTCTGAACTCACACGCATCCATAAAACACGGCCAGCGCTGCTGATGCAGGAGCGACAACGCCAGATCTGCTGCTGGACGGAGCTGAAAAACTCTCTACAACAGTCTGACGCTCTGATCAAAATCACCGATTCCTGCAGCTGCTGTTTGTTTTACATCCAGCCAGGGTTATTATCACTTACTAAAACATAAAAAACTTACTAAAACATAAAAAAAATTACTAAACCATAAAAAATATTTTGGCTACTTTAAATTAAACAAATATAAAAAACTTAAACTAAAAAAAAAAAAAAAATACTAAAACTATTAAAAAACAATATTGCAGATAGTTGCCATGGCAACATTTCTCATTTTCATTTAGATGAACTTGATGTATTAAAATGACTAAAACTAAAACTGAAATAAAATTGATAAACGCTACACGTTAGTGATGGCCGCTTTCGAAACACTGCTTCATGAAGCTTCGAAAC
>NW_015754025.1:0-507 GCF_001515625.1 Sinocyclocheilus rhinocerous
AGATTAGTTTAGCTGATGAGGTTAAACCTGTAATTAAGCTCTGGTTGGATCTGTGAGGGCCAATGCCTTTTGTCTTGTGACATATTTAAACGTTGCTTAATGCTGCTTAAAGTTTCATGAAATCCAAATGGACCCTGTTTACGTAATACATGTTTCTGGTCTCATTGTGAATGATGAAATTATGCTATTTTGACAAACTCGCGTACTAGCGTGCTGCGTACTTTATACTGACCAGTGTTCAAAAAAATATCATGTGAAACCATTTGCATTACATTTAGATTAGATATTAGTACACTAATGCTAAACATTCTAATTTTCCTTTTGTTTAAATTGAAGCACTAAAATTAATAACTAAACTGAACTAAAACTAAAATGCTGCAATGAAAATAAATGAAACTCATAATATTTAAAATAAACAAAAACTAATAAAAAATACAAAAGTACGTTACTAAAAAAATAAAAATTAAATAAAAACAAAGTATAAAATCAAAAGCTATTTAAAAAAAA
>NW_015754026.1:0-507 GCF_001515625.1 Sinocyclocheilus rhinocerous
GTTTTCCTTTTTCATTCACTCTGTACTTTGCAAGGGATTCCCAATTACACCCAAATGAGGCCCGATCCTGAAACGATCATGAATCAGATATATATGCATTCTCACAAAATACTACTAGTGAGAAATGAAAAGACCAGGGAGACCAGAAAACAAGGATTTGGCGGGTTTGCACCAACACACACGGTGGCTGAACTTGGCTGTTTAGTTTTAATAGATTTCACCATGGGTCACTGTTGTAATGAGCGCATTGTAGAATGAAACAAGAACGCAATGTTCGAGCTTTCCATTACAGCCATTCATCTCGTTAACTGTCACGTCAACGCAGTCTAATTTAAGCAAAATACACCGACTCTGATCGCCATGTTGCTTGGTAACTAAAACAGTGCCCTGGCAGATTGCCTCTATAAAAATAATCATTTGCTTTGACCTGCGATAAAGAGATATGGATAGAAAGAATTCAAGAGAGATGGCAAACAAAACTGGCATTAATATAATCATAATTTATCA
>NW_015754027.1:0-507 GCF_001515625.1 Sinocyclocheilus rhinocerous
ACTTCTAAAGCATCATTTCCTTCAAATGTTGCTTTGCTTCAACAAAATTGATACACTTGGTTTGGATATTATCAGGCTTTTCTGTTTTCATGTGTTTTGTTTTGTATGATTCATATGAGGAATACATCACTCAGTGGAATTTATCATTTGGTTGTAATGAAGCTTCATGATTAATTAGTCACCTGCTGTGGTTTTGTTTTAATGGCGCATCCTCCAGCATTTTAAACAAAGGAAATGAATCTGAGCTTTAAAACACCTTGCGTTTGCACATTATATATTCCTTTGTTATTAAATCATTAGATTGTGGAGTGTATCGGGCTTCTTCATCAGACTAAATTCAGTTGTATTATTTCCCCAGACATACAATCATGAGAGATTCATCATCAAGCTGAAATTTCATCACCAGACCCCTCTTTGATATATTGCTGGATCTATCCAATTGCATGTTTGTGTGTTCAAGCGGAGAGATAATCATTTGAAGGTAAATATGTTTATTATAACTTGTCT
>NW_015754028.1:0-507 GCF_001515625.1 Sinocyclocheilus rhinocerous
CACACATCAACACAGCACTGTACAACGCAAAGTGCTCTACATGGAGTTTCCTTTGAAAGGTTTATAATTATTTAAGAACATAAAAATTACTTAAAAAGACACTGATTAATAGTATCAATAAATGTACAGAAATTGAAATATAACAATATTTAATTCCTAAAAAAAATTGACAAACACATGAAGAACACAAAACAAGATTAAAGTCAACATGAAACATCTTTAGCTACCCATTTACGTCTGTAATCTGACATTTTTCTGAGTATAACAGCTCATTCAATGAGAAAAACAAACATATGAGGCGGCTGGACGGGAGGGGATCAGGGTTATTATAACGAAGTAAAACTAAAACCATAAAAAACATTGAAATTCACTTGAAATAATAAAAAAAAACTTGATGTACTAAACTAACTAAAACTGAAAAAACAATACAAATATAGACATTTTAAAAAAACACAAACACTCAAAATGACAAAAACACACAACAAAATTACTAAAACTTTAACTAAA
>NW_015754029.1:0-507 GCF_001515625.1 Sinocyclocheilus rhinocerous
TCACTAAATCCGCCCCTGCCTCCAGGACAGGTTTGGGAACCACTGCATTACACATTTTGTTTCACATATCAACTAATCTGCAAGATGATCATTTAAAGTTCTTATAATTACAGTACCTGCAACACTGAGTGGTGAAGCACATAAGAGTTGCGGGCAAATTCACTGTAACATATGCATGTAATTATATGAATACATATTTTATTAGCTAAGTTAAGTTAAAATGTCTCTCTCATTTTTTTCCAGAGACCATTTATTGGTTTCTGCAGAATGATGGGCCACGTTCTGTTCAGAGTGTTCAGTTTCTTCACGCTTGTCTCATTTAATCTTTAAGCTCTCTTGACTAATAAATAATTAATATTATCTGAAGTTTTTTTATTTTTTGTTGGTATTTAAATTTGAGACACATAACATTGCTTTTAAAAAGTGTTTTGTTATACAAGGTCCTGCAGGATTTTTTGTAGGGGAAAATTATGGGAGTATTTTTGATGTAAGTAGTGTCAGAAAGAA
>NW_015754030.1:0-507 GCF_001515625.1 Sinocyclocheilus rhinocerous
TACTGAACTGAAACTGTCTGGGAACTAACATTCTTCAAAATCACTTGCTTTGCGGTCCACAGAAGAGACATACCAGCTTGGAATGACATGAGGCAAGTAAAATGAGGACATTTTTCCATCTTTGGGTGAACCATCCCTTTAGTCAAACCTTTCATTCAAAACAGCTGATTCATTCAGAAAATAAGTAACTTGCTGAAATCAGAACAGCATACTAACATGCTATTATTACTATTTCTGTCATAAAAAGACACAGTATAAATAGTAAGAACAGCATGCAGTTTCAAATTCAGCCTAAAGTGTCTTTATGAAAGTGTCATTGAATCATTCAATCAAATGATTAGTTCAGATACGCTTGGAGATGCGCAATGGTTCTGCTCCAGCTTTGCTTAGAAATATTTTTAATTGACATTGTAACTGCTGAATTCTATTCATAATGCATTGAATGCATGCACTCAAGCCATAACATATACAAAACAGTTTACAGACAAAAAAAAAAAAAAAAAAATA
>NW_015754031.1:0-507 GCF_001515625.1 Sinocyclocheilus rhinocerous
ATATTATATTATATTATATATTATATTATATTATATTATATTATTACTAGATTAGATTACTTAATTTAATCTTTATCTCATTGTGATTTAAATTATATTTATTATGATTATGATTACATATAATATCATACTTTCAAAAATTAGGTATACATTGTTATAATGGATCATACAAATAAGAATAATTAAATATCATTATTTGTGGATGATTCAGTTAGTAACCCTATGGAAAATATATCTTGGTTATTTTCAAATAGTTTTTAGCTATTTGAAAAAAAGTATAGATATGTATACTGCATATTGTCAAAAAGCTGAAAAATACCCAGATATAATGTTTACAGCTATATCGTCCAGCCCAAATATACACACATTAACATTCAGGCAATCATCTAGGCCAACCGCACCTCACCCCTTCTGATAACTGCCAGAGGCCTGGACATCAGGATGGAATGAGATGCTTTTATTCACACACACTAAAGACTTTTCCTCAAGATATTAAAAAGTCTGTTC
>NW_015754032.1:0-507 GCF_001515625.1 Sinocyclocheilus rhinocerous
AAAGTAATCTCAGAAAAACTTTGATATGAAGATACATTTGCAAATGTCCTTTCCAAATTATTAAATTAATTTTTCGCACAACTTAGATTTTATATGCCCATAGCCCAGTTAGCAAACCATCAAGACGTTTTTACACAAAACACCAATGGTTTTGAGATATACTTCTTAAGTGTATGTATATATTATAAAATGATAACGAGTAATGACAATACTTGTGTTTCGATATCCAGTACTGAGCAGCGTACTGTTGCTATGGTTACCTTCTCAAGGCGAACATGACTTCCGTTCGCAAGCGTGACTAATTTGTAATCTAATTTCTGAGGTTACTGAAACGTTTGAAAACACTTTTGAAACACACACACACACACACCATCAGTTATATGTAAAAGAATAGACACTTTAAAATCCTGGCGTCAAGGTTCAAGTCTGGCTTCCTCAAACTATCATAATTTGGACCCTGGCGCTTTTCAAATGCCCGAGAAATCTTTTTCATTGACAGACTACAGA
>NW_015754033.1:0-507 GCF_001515625.1 Sinocyclocheilus rhinocerous
TCTTCAGCATTTAACACAGAGATACCAGAGAAAACACAGGCAGGGAAAAAAATCAGTCATGTTCACATATAGTGAGAAATAATGAATCTAGGCCAGTTGTCGCCAGCCCATAGATCGCGATCGACTGGTAGATCTTTATCACTGTCCCAGTAGCTCCCGAAAAAGCAAAAAAACAAACAAAACAGAAAAATAAGTACAAAAATACATTACATTTCTCCAGTCTTTATATATATTTGTGTACGTATTTTTTCTGTTATTTTTGGGAGTATGGGACAGTGATAAAGAAAAATACATCATGGCGAGTCTATAAACAGGACATTAAGAGAGGCCAGAGACCCAAAGAGGAGAAAATACTCTAGCAGGCAGAGCAGCTCACTGTTTATGATGGGAACAAGATAGTGGAATAAAATATTATTACTAAAAATTTAATTGGGGTGAGGGTTTTTATGAATATCTCTGAAGGGAACTGACTGTCATCAGAAAAGTTTTGATGGCAATGGTATTTTC
>NW_015754034.1:0-507 GCF_001515625.1 Sinocyclocheilus rhinocerous
GGCTGAAAGGGTTGTCCAAACTTTTAAACAACTCTTCTATGGCTGGTCTTGATGGATTGTTACCTGGAAGTAAGTTTAAAACATGGTCCTTAATATTAGACTGCAAATCTTCCACAAATTCCTCCAAATTCTCAATTGTCGAAAGAACTACAGTATTTGGTACACCACTTGCCAAAAGCTTTGCTATAATGGACGCACACATATCTTTCTTGTGAGTAGATACTGAAGGGACTGCTTCAAAATTTTGGCACTGGGATGAAGTAGAAGGTATTTCATCATTTAAGGAATGAGAATTTTGTTCTTCACTTTCATAACTGAAAGGGGTCTCATGAGGGTCACATCTGTCACCAATTGAAGAATGTATCTTAATGAGATGTCTCCTAAATCCAGAATAACTAGAGAACTGCAAGCAACAACCTGCTTGACCACATTTCAGTCTTAGATTTTTCCCAGGATACATTCCATGAATTAGTTTGAGGTGCCTGAACAAAAGCAAAGCTGAACAAA
>NW_015754035.1:0-507 GCF_001515625.1 Sinocyclocheilus rhinocerous
AGACTCTCAGAAAAAAAGGTACAAGCGGTACCATTTCAAAAGCACACCTTTGTACCTAAAGCCTCTATATTTGTATCTTATAAAAGGTACTGCTCCAGTGACACCTTTTGTACCTTTTTTCTGAGAGTGTAACTTTAAAACCAATATACACAACCACTGTTGGAGAAGAAACAAGTGTGTGTGTGTAACTGAGATACAGACTGTGTGACTGCTTCCCCATGTGACAACTAGCCCCGGTGTGCTGAGTGTGGTCAGATGAGCAGCTGTGTCTCGTTACACACTGATCTGAAGCCAAACACACACTGATCTGGAGCCTGCGTCTCCTGAAGGAGCTTCTCTCCTGTCGTGACCATATGCTGCTCTGACCCCCGCCGCCCCGCGGCATGCTGGGAATGAACTCACAGACATTAACATACCAGTCAGGAAGCAGCAGAGCAAGAGAAATGCCAGAGATGAGTTCAGGAAGATCCACTTCTGTGAGGATCATCATCATCATCATCATCATCA
>NW_015754036.1:0-507 GCF_001515625.1 Sinocyclocheilus rhinocerous
AAAAGTCTTAAATGGTACAAGAAAGTCTTAATTATGATTTCAAGGTCTTAATTGTGATTTCAAGAGGTCTTAAATTTGGGGACGGAAAGACAATAATAGTGATATGGCTTTATGATTAAATTATGATTAAAAGGTGATGATTTTACTGAATAAATATGAGTGCTGCAGTTTCAAAGTCAGGTGTTGCGCTGCTGTGTGTAGGCCTACTACGGTTACCGGGTTAAACAGCTATATAGGACATTATTATAGGAACTATTGTTGACAAGTTTTGTTGTTTTCCCCTTTAGATCAGTATAAAGTTTTATACCCATCGTCCCTCATAACAGCTATAACTGGTGTAAGTGGCAAGCCTAGTTGCCACCCCTCATTTTGCTCTTGCCCCCCAGGAACGTTGAGTTGCTTAATTTAAAGCTTATTACTTTGTTAAAAGCTCACTGTATTATGTGGAGTATTATGAGAGAAAGATGGACTGAGTGAGTGTGATTACCTGCATCTGATACAGCATTC
>NW_015754037.1:0-507 GCF_001515625.1 Sinocyclocheilus rhinocerous
TTCTTCACCAAACATCATCTCAATGATCTGAGGAATCTGCTGCTCCTGTTCAGTGAATCTCATATTCACAGGAAACACAATGAGAAAAGCGTGAGGTCCAGGACTGGATAAATACACACTTCTGGCTATCTCCTTAGCTAACTCTTCAGGTTTCATCTGTGTGTCGAATAATCCAGGAGTATCAACTACAGACACAGATCTGTCTGAAACAGTGGTGTGAGCATCTGAACAGTCACGGGTTACTGAACTCATACTCATCACAGAGTTAAACTCTCTCTGTCCCAGGATTGTGTTTCCAGCTGCACTCTTCCCAACTCCACTTTTACCCAGAAGAACAAGCCGTCTGGATGAGAGACTGGAGACAGGAGCGTGAGGTATTTTCCTCGTTAGTGGATTCTGCTTCAATGTCTCTAGGACATCTCCTTCATAACAAAGAAAAAATACACTCATGACAAATAATTTTGATTAAAAAGTGTCCAGAATAATTAATATTGGTATAAAAGACTC
>NW_015754038.1:0-506 GCF_001515625.1 Sinocyclocheilus rhinocerous
TATACCCCAGCGACTTAACACTGCTTTTGTGCTGCAGGGTCACGTGTATATATATATATATATATATATTACTAAGCAACATTACATTTCTACAATTTTTACTAAAAACTTTTCAACAATCTGTATTGTATTAAATGGTAAATATAAAAATAAAAACTGATTCAAAATATTAATAAAAACTGATCGTTTCTCAGTGATACTAAATGAACTCTGTATTGAACCCACTTCTTTGTCAAGTTAAATATTAAAATAAATAAACCCAGATGAACTCAAATTGCTGACTTCATGCTCTTCTTCATTTTATTTTCGGATCAGCTGAAGTAGCAGTAGTTTTGACATCTCTGGTCCTGCTCCAGTGAGGTTTATGTGGCAGAAATCTGTTGATCGACCCTGTCGTGTTTTACATAATGTGTTCCCTAAGCTTATATAACAGGCGGTCCTGCAGTGAGATGGGCGCACATGCTCCAAACCGCACGCTGAAGATCCCGCTCCACTCGTAACTTAAT
>NW_015754039.1:0-507 GCF_001515625.1 Sinocyclocheilus rhinocerous
TAATAAATTAATATATTAGTATTACAATATATTAAAATAATACATATACATATATAATTCTTATAATTACAAATATATATATACGTATTTTTAATTTAGTGAAAAATATATAGATCATTTCAAATATAAGTAGACACAGAATGATATCAATTTAAACATTATAATAAAATCACTATTATAAACTACTATACTGTACATGAATATATATAATAGAATATATACTAAATAATTAATGATCTGTAATTTATAAATAAATCTCTTTGGCTGCATCAAATTCTATGATATCATAAAAATCTATTTCTCTATGGAGAAAATGAATGGGACCTTTACTTCTGGAAACCAGCTGTTGCTCTCTGTTCCACAGGTGACATTCAGCGTTTGAGCAACAGAAAAGCATCACACAGCTTGTTTATTTGTCAAACACACATACCTTTGCTTAGGTCTCCATCAGCAAGGGACTCCAGAATATTGTTCATGGCCCCCATGTAGAAGATGAGACGGAGCTGA
>NW_015754040.1:0-507 GCF_001515625.1 Sinocyclocheilus rhinocerous
CCTCACTGGTTCTTAACCTGTTCTCATGGAAAAAAAAAAAAAGACTCTATGTACTTGCAATTCTGGCAAACCTGAAATAGGCTACATTGCTGCAGGTACTTCAGCTTCTAGAAGGAATCTATTTTTGATGGTAAACTCATTCTTCTCTCATTACTCCTCCTTCTGAACTAGGCTATATATATCAAACCAGTTTGGTCAGTTTGTAAGTATGTATTGTATGCGATTGCAAGAGATTTGCATCTCAATTGTAAAATATTTATAGATACAAAACGTCTCCAGTTCATATATTAATTCCTTTAAGTTTGTTTATAAGCAGACCTATAAATTGTAGTTTAGGTTTAAATATTAATACTAATTTTATTTAATTTTTGTATTTTGTTTGCACTCAAAAGTTAACCAGTTCTAGGATGCTACACATGCATGGCTCGTGCTTGTATTTTGAAGTTGCAATCTGTTAATATGTGAATTTATTGCATGTGTGAATATGACGTTTGAACCCCTTTATGC
>NW_015754041.1:0-507 GCF_001515625.1 Sinocyclocheilus rhinocerous
AATATTTACAATAACTTTTTATGGTTTTCAACTGAATGTCTGGGATAATGGTAAAACAGTAAAATCTAAACATAAAAAGCATTTGATAAAACGTTCCAAATACAAAACCTTTACATAAGGACAATTTTTAACTCTAGTTTTACCATGCAAAATTAACCTAGAGACAAAAAGGTGCTCAATAAATCATTAAAATGTTATAAACGCGACTTTTGCTTTCTATCAGGAATACTATAATACAACAGACAAGTCACTTTTATACAAGACATCCGTTCAGCTGCTGGATTTGATGTATTAAAACGTAATACTCTGCTACAAAATAGCGAGATACGATAAAGTATATCAGACGGTCACAAAACCTAAAAAACACATCATGATGTTAAATCACATAACCGACCTGAAACGCTTTAATCAAAATCAAAACTCTGCGCTACTTCCGCCGTGCGCTCTGCGCGGGTGACGCAGCAACATGACGCACTTCCGCCCCCTGCTGGACTGGAGCGCCAACTT
>NW_015754042.1:0-504 GCF_001515625.1 Sinocyclocheilus rhinocerous
ATGTTAGTTTTTGCATGAAACCCACAGGTTATGAACTAAAAATTACAGGCCAAAATGTTTTTTTAAAAATGCTTATGCGCTATAAATCTTTTGAAGCCATATAATAACATTGTGAGAAACACACAGAAATGTAGATTGTTATACATGAAGCTTTCTTATTCTCGATTATTATATAGCCAAACTGGCATATATAGGGCGATACGGCAAACACAATTTTCTTCAGGCAGGATCACAATCCACTTTTTTTAGGTTGTTTTTTTAAGACTTAGTTGGTTTTTAAGTTATTGAGCAGTACAGGCAAACTAATTTCCTTATTTAAAAAAATATATAGCCTTACAAGGTAACAGAAAATAAAGAAAAATGAATGACAGACCAAAGTAAGCATGGGCAATAGGCCCAAAATCGTATTTATTATTTATTAAATACTCTTAAATATACTTTAAATCTTATTAAAGAGGTTATTTGGTCAAGAGCAGTGTGTGTGTGTGTGTGTGTGTGTGTGTG
>NW_015754043.1:0-507 GCF_001515625.1 Sinocyclocheilus rhinocerous
TCACACATTTATATTTTACATTTTTTTCAGTTAATGTTTATATTATTTCAAGTAACAAAAATGTTTTTTTTTATGCTTTTAATTTTAGTTTCAGTTCTATTTATTTAGTCATCAAGTTAAACTAAATTAAAATGAGATTTTGCCTTGGGAACTCACTGAAATAACTTTTAAAATTATTTTTGTTAACATTTATCTTATTTCAAGTAACAATTTTTTTTTATGGTTTTAATTTTAGTTTCAGTTGTAGTTTCCTATAATAACCCTGTTTCAGACACTGTAATGCACCTCTTGTGCCTTAATGCTTTATAATAATGCTCGAAATATAGTGCTTGACCTTTTTCTTCAGGGTTTTCTGCAGCACTGCGGTGTTTTGTTCTGCTGTGACATGTTTTTATTGCTGATATATCAATGATTGAAATGATTGCTCGTGTAGTTGAAGTTTTCTCTTCGTGTTTGGGAGCGGGCTTTTATCAGCTCTGCTGGGGAAGAAAATAGACCTGGGCTCAC
>NW_015754044.1:0-507 GCF_001515625.1 Sinocyclocheilus rhinocerous
TATTAGATACTAGTTCACTCATTAGATACTAGTACTTATTTATTACATACTAGTTCACTCATTAGATACTTGTACTTGTTCATTAGATACTAGTTCACTCATTAGATATAAGTACTTATTGCAAATGTACTAGTAAGATTTTTTTATTTTACTAGTAAGATTTTTAACTGAACTCTGCAGTGGTCATTCTGACTAGTCATAACATAAGACAAGTAAAAAATCAGTTATGAGTAGTAAGATAATTGTTACTAGTAACAATTACAAAAGACACTGTCTAATAAATAAGTACTAGTACCTTTTAGTATCTATTAAATAGGCACTAGATTCTAATGAAAAGTAAGATTATTTAAAAAATAAGTACTAGTATTTAATGAATAATTAGTAGTAACATTTAAAGAGATAGTAGTCACTTTTGGGATACTACATACTAGTCAAAACTAAATAGTTGATATCTGAATGACAGATCCCCATATAAGTCAATAACTAAAATGTGAAATGTGTTACTAA
>NW_015754045.1:0-507 GCF_001515625.1 Sinocyclocheilus rhinocerous
TCTCCAAATCTGATGAAGAATCAAACTCATCCTAATCTTGGATGAACTGAGGGTGAAGAGATTTACAGAAAATGTTCATGTTTGGCTGATCTATTACTTTAACTCTCCCATCTGTCGCTAATGGTGTGGATTACACCAGGATTCACACCTGTGTGTGCAGGAATAATGAATGTTCAGCGAGTGAAGATACGGTTACAGAAGTGCGTTGCATAATGAAAAGAGCATCTACAGGTCAAAGGCCGCCGAGAGCAGAGGGAAAGAAACAAAGCATGCAGCGGATCTGGTTTCCATGAATACTCACGCTGAAAGCATTTCTAGCAGCTATGATAATAATAATAATAATATGTGTGTGTTATTCTGCAGGTCGTTCCTGGAAGCGATCAGCTTGTTTTGCACAGCGAGAGGACAAACAGCGGTGAAGAGCAAGACCTGAATACACATCAGCATACACAAACACACACATGTGATGTTGTTGTGCATGTGAACACACGTGTGTGTGTGTGTGTG
>NW_015754046.1:0-507 GCF_001515625.1 Sinocyclocheilus rhinocerous
AGAAGTTCTGAAAACAAACAAAAAGGTAAGGTAATTATTCTAAAACATTACAGATATATATAAAAAAACTAGTATATACCATGTATAGATCATGATTAACAACATTCTAATTTTTTTTTTTTGAATTAGCATACACAATATGTTTGCAAATGTATGCACACATGCACTCAACTGTCTATCTATGCATACAGTTTGTCTCCTTAGTTTATGAACCCTTTGAAGAAAATATAAGAAATAAAAAGATCTTTATGTGTTTAATTACCATATTTACTCATATTTTAGGTTCATGTGAATTGCCTTCTCAAACTTGATGGGGATCAAGTGAATTAATCCTTAAGACTAAAAGTTGTACCTTTAACACATTGTGGTCGGATCTTCTGGGATACGAGAAGGTGAGGTTCTGATAGCTGACGTGTCCTTTCAGATCACTGGGCTGCAGGTTGCCATCAATACTGACTTCAGACTTTCGGTCCAGGTACTCGAACACCTTACCTGCCGCACCCACTG
>NW_015754047.1:0-507 GCF_001515625.1 Sinocyclocheilus rhinocerous
TTTATGGATATGTTAACCCAGAGAAAAAGTCGACAGGAACTAGAGCACGTCTCAGCTGATTTAAATTAGACACACAGGACAGTGAGACTATTGCTATTTAGATAGATGTCCCTTTAGTTTATACGGTCCTGAAATCAGGGAATGCCAAATCTAAATGTTTCGATTAAATAAATATCTTGGCGTAGCTTTAATGATCAATGACACATCATACACAAAGTTTTTTTTTTTTCTCTTATTTGGTCAAACATGTGGTGATGCACAGACAATATTCTGGTCCCAACATACAATAAGTGGCTGTGCACAGTATGATGCAAACAGATACATTCCACAGAGCCATTAAGCATTGAACATAAATAACAGTTCGTACAGAATGAGTTTCAGGCTGTTATCAGCACAAATGCAAAACATCAAATGTCTTTGGCAGTGGTTCATATTTTGGGCACTGTCAATAATGGTCTGCTCAAATCCTTAGCCTCCCCGGCCGTGCGGACGCGCAGGTATCCCAGC
>NW_015754048.1:0-507 GCF_001515625.1 Sinocyclocheilus rhinocerous
TCTGTACATTTTCATATAATAAAACTGAGGGGGAAAACATTCTGTGGTCCTGAGTTGTGTTCTTAAAGAGTTGTGATGTGTTCTCTGTTCAGCGCCTTAATTGGTTTTAATTTCAACAGGATTTCAAACGGGTCCACAAGGTGTTGTATAATGTATAAACCATTATGTTTGTTGTGGACGTACCAGCTTCACTCAATCTAGTTATATAACTTACACTTGTTTGAAATGAGAGGGAAAACCTGCAGGAAATAAAATTACTGGTCAAGTCTTAGACTTTCTCTGTAATTGTATGCTAGTTTACAATTAATGTTACAGGTTGGCTGATTTGTGTTTGCATGGAGTAATTATAATGAAATTATGATAGTAAAACTCAATGGAAGAAATGTCCTGCTTATATGCTGTGAAGGACAGGGATGTGAACTATATAATGCAACATAACAGCTCAGCACATGATTAATTCATATGCTTAATACTGAACCACATATTAGCATAATACTGCCATAGAAA
>NW_015754049.1:0-507 GCF_001515625.1 Sinocyclocheilus rhinocerous
TAAATATTATTTCTTTATTTTAAATTATATAGTTTTTTAATGTTTAAAATATATCTGTATTATTTATTTAAAATTAATAGTATTTCTTTATTGAAAATTCTAAAAAATATTCAGTATATTTGTTTAAAATTTACTTTATAATAATAAGTGTATTAAATATGCGTGATTTATTTAAAATTATTATTTTCTGAATTATTATATCATTCATTTAAATGTGCATATATGTGTATATATATATATATGTGTGTGTATATGTTTAGAATTTTAATGTATATGATCAAAATAAGTATTTTAATAATTTTAAAATGAAGAAATTATTTTTAATAACTATGTATTATTTTAAATTAATAGTATTTCTTTATTGTAAATTAATCAAAAATAAAAATACGCACCTTCTCAAAGTGAGTTGAGTCACCCTGAGAATAACAACACCTCAGAAATTAAAGGAATTAAATTTATTTAAATTTCGGTCCCACTTTATATTAAGTGGCCTTAACTACTATGTAC
>NW_015754050.1:0-507 GCF_001515625.1 Sinocyclocheilus rhinocerous
TTATAGGAACGCACTTGCTTAATTGATGTTTCATGTATAATTACTGGAACAAATAGACGTAACCTAGCTCAGAGAAAGATAGGAAGCTTGTCAATTAAGATGTAATACAAAATTTCTTTACCTTAAAAATACTTGCCGAAGCAAAAATGCTACAAAATACATCATATTTTGTAAGAAAATGTGACATGCTAGAGCAAAACAGCGCTATTTTTGGAAAAGCAATGATTAGATTTAATTTCATTAATGCAGGATGATGTTATATGGGTCACCCTGCTTTCCAGTTGTTCAGTTGTTGAGTCAATCACTAGTCTTGTTTATGCATCTGCATTCTGCACGCTATTAAATATGAATAAGGTCATGGATAACAGTGCCTTTCTCGTTTAGACTCTAGACACAGAAAAAGATGAATCCACCATTATTCCAGAATGAATTAATAGGCAGACAGAGAGAGAGTGTGTTTATGGGAAGAGGGAGTCACTGATGTGCGTGTCTGTCACTGATGACGCT
>NW_015754051.1:0-507 GCF_001515625.1 Sinocyclocheilus rhinocerous
TTCTAGGTCACCAAACTTAATTTTCTAAATGTAAAAGAATACTTTTAAGACGTACCTTCTTCGACGTGCTTTCTCGACAAAATTCTCCGACGTTCTCGGCGGACTAGGTGAAAATGGCTGCCATGTTTAATCTACATGGGTACGAGCAGCTTTGAGAGACTCTTTCTCTGTGCGTTGTTCCAGCACGTTTTAATCTGCCCTCTGCAGCAGCCCAATCTGGGTTCCAGAGCGCAGCATCTTAGAACGGCCGCAATCCTCCGGGAAGGCCTGACAGGGGAGCATTGGCTGGCAGGCTTGGTGGGGAAGGAAGAGGGGGGCACAAGGAATGCCAACCACACAAACAGAATTAATAACAGCGGGCGTCAGAGCGACGCCTTCTCTTTAGAAGTGAAGCGTGGCATGGAGCGGGTCCGCAGTGAGCGCCGGTTCCGGGCCACTGAGCCCAGGCCTTCTGATAAAGCTTGTGGCTAAGCCGGTACAATGGCAGAGCCTACGAATGAGCTCTTA
>NW_015754052.1:0-500 GCF_001515625.1 Sinocyclocheilus rhinocerous
CACACACACACACACACACACACACACACACACACAAATATAAACAACTTAAAAAAAAATTGAGGATCCTTACCAGTAGTGAAAGGGAAGTGTTCACTTCTCAGATTAAAGTTTGAGATAGGGAAATGGTGATAATGATGAAGTATAATGTGAGCAACATGCTGCTCTTAGAATATAAATTAGTGGGGAAAAAATTGTTATTTAAATGGTTATTTTTTAATATTATTATGTGTGCTGTATCATCATTAGATTAGATATTGACTTAATTTCATTAATATTAATGTTGCATCATTAGCATTGAAACTAAATGTTTTAGACTTGTGACACAGCATTTTTCTCTTCAACAATCTCTGAGAAATCTTACTGGCTGGCAGGTGAATTTATCACCTTTGACTGGACAGCTTGGCCTGAGCAAATACAAGCAGTGAGATACACCAGCTCCAAACAGAGGCAATATCAAACAGGAGCCGCAATGAAATGGAAAGTAGACTCTTCCCCTT
>NW_015754053.1:0-507 GCF_001515625.1 Sinocyclocheilus rhinocerous
TTCTGGTACTATGAAAAGGTTCCCGTGGTGCGAAAGGCCCTATTAACTATAATAGTATGTAAAAATACAAAAATAACACTGCGGAAACCACTCACAGTTTCATCAGAAAAAGAAAAAATCTAGATTTAAATCCTGCAGTAATGGGTTGATTTTAACCCTAATTGTGCTGAAGGAATAAAATGACTAAACGGAGTGATTTTAACCGGTCCAGGTATTTAAAAAGGCTTTAAATGGCACCACAGTTAAACGAGGCCAGTCTGTGGTCAAAGCAACTGCACTGTTAATTACTTTAGGCTTCCTGAACTCGCATGGAAATTATTCAACAGGCAACGAGTGCAATGCCAACATTAACACCACAGTGTGCAAACAAGTACACAAACACAGCTGAACTGCTAATTACCAGCAAAATCACACAATCTGAAGCATAAATGTACATTCTGAAAGTCGTACAACATACTACAAAAATGTGCACTTATTTCTTATTTATATTGCAAATGAATGCTTGAA
>NW_015754054.1:0-507 GCF_001515625.1 Sinocyclocheilus rhinocerous
TTTTTTTTTTTTTTCACAGCTTTTATCTTTAGCTCAGTTTCTTTGTTTAATTTCCAAAAATCAGAGAGAAAAACTGTTCAATAGCATCTTAAAGCATCCCAGTCAGTGTGGAGCAACAATTGCCTGGTGGCTTTAACCAAATCAACTCACCATGCCGCAAAGCCATCAGATTATCAGTCGGTGCTTTATTACACCATATGAGTGCAAGCAAAATGAAAGAGGAATGGCCAATTTTCGAAACGCCTTCATGTGGTTGGTTCGAGAGTGGAATCTTTGCCTCGACAGCCCTTTTACGCCTGGTTTGTGATTGCACAACTTTTCTTTGTATCCTCTGAAAGCCACTTGTTGTGATTTAGCACCCTTTCTCTGAATGCTTTAAATTGAAAAACGTAAAAACCCACAAAGCATAGCACTCCACCTGTGGGCTCCCGATGCTTCATCAAACATTCAGAGCGGTGACCATGCCAAAACTCTCATTAAACAAGTCCATGCTGGAGTAACTAAAGA
>NW_015754055.1:0-507 GCF_001515625.1 Sinocyclocheilus rhinocerous
TTTTTGCAGGTTTATGTCCTCCTCCAAAAGGCCTCTGAAAGTGTCGGAAGACCTGGTGAAGATGTACGAGCAAAAGAAAAACCAGCATCTCTCTGCAGCTGTGTGCGATGGAGACCAGGAGCGTGAATCTGATCCTTATGCTTTTGAGGAAGGAGATGAGGAGTTTACTTTCTCTGATAAAGACAAAAAGCCTGGAGCCGAGAGGGAGACCGGGAAGAAAAATAAGGTCTGGCAGTGATTTTCTTAGAAAAATGTTGTGTGGTTGGGTTTCTCAAAGTGAGAAGTCTTATTTATTTTTTATTTATTGTCTTTTAGAGGGATGATGGCAGTGTGTCATCTTCTGATGGTGAGTATTATTTCCTCACACTTAAATTGATAAAAAATGATTAATTGTTTCTGGAAATGTTTCAGAGGGTTATCTTGAACGCACCTTTTCATACAGATGCCCAGGGGTCAGGTGGCAGTAAACCACTTCCTACCACCAGCTTGATTCATGAGACAGATCTG
>NW_015754056.1:0-507 GCF_001515625.1 Sinocyclocheilus rhinocerous
AAATAGTTGTATCTCAGCCAAACATTGTCCTATCCTAACAAACCACACGTAAATGGAAAGCTTATGTATTCAGCTTTCAGATGAATAAATGTCAATTTAAAAAATAAATTACCCATATGATGGTTTTGTGGTCCAGGGTCACATTTATTTATTTATGTGTGTACAGTAGTACTATACATTGTGTTGCAATGTCAGGATTAAATCACAGCATTTAAAACTACTGGTATTTATATTTGGAAAAAATAATAATAAAAACAGCATAATATTTTAATATCAGCCAATATCAGTCATCAGCCATGACATGAAAATAATTATCAGCCTTTCAGTATTGAAATTGAAATTGAAATTAACATTTCAATATCAGTGCATTAGTAAGGCTACACGTTTTGTAGTGAATTTGGACTGAACTAAATTTAGCATCATACAGATTAGATGTTTGTAACAGACTTTCTCAGAAATGTGATCATGTTGCTATATTATCATGCTAATAATGAGCTTATGGAGGGC
>NW_015754057.1:0-507 GCF_001515625.1 Sinocyclocheilus rhinocerous
TTTTGTATCTGTCTGCATGTTGTGAGCACATGGTGTTTTTGTTTTAATCGTTCGCCATGTGCTTCACTGTGGCCTTCTTCCCTCCCTCTCATTACCTCCTTTCACTGCTTATAATTGGTTGATTTTGTTCACCTGAATTCAATGTTTAGTCCATCTCTTGCTCTATTT
This sequence comes from Sinocyclocheilus rhinocerous, assembly GCF_001515625.1. Lineage (NCBI taxonomy): Eukaryota > Metazoa > Chordata > Actinopteri > Cypriniformes > Cyprinidae > Sinocyclocheilus > Sinocyclocheilus rhinocerous. The sequence goes on from NW_015754057.1 coordinate 169, forward strand.
ATTCCCCTCTTGTGTGTCGTCCTGTGCCAGATCGTTGTTCGCAAGTTTGCAATCGCTCAGCAGCTCTGTCTTGTCCTGTCCGGTTTGTCGTGCCATTGTCGGCTCCCTGTTACGTTTTTGTTGTTTCTTCCCAGTTGTTTTGTTACCCATCTCCTCTTCCTTGTTTCCTAGGCAGGCCATCAGCATTCCCTCAGAGTTCTCGCACTCCGGTCGGGTGCCGGCTTCCCCACTTCTTCTTCTTAGAAGGGTTACATCTGACCATCTTGCATGATGCAGCCTTACAGATCCAAAAGAGTGTGCTGTTGGTCAATGTTCCTACCCCTCAGGTCTACTTAGACC
>NW_015754058.1:0-507 GCF_001515625.1 Sinocyclocheilus rhinocerous
TTGAAGACGAATAAAGAAGAAGAACCACCGAGGGAAAAGCTATCATTCATGTTTTTGGAACTTGATGAAGTGTAAAATAGTTTTTGAGTTCGATTTCTTTTATAATGTAACTTGACAAAAAGTAAACTTTTACACTACAAGTTATGGATTCACATGTCAGATCCTTTGTGGAAATAGAACGGAAAAAGGATCAGTATCATTACATCAATTATGCTACAATTACACTGATTGTGAACGAAGCTATGGGAAAACGAGATGATAGAGATGAGAGAGATGATAAATGGATGTAGTCATGGATGGACGCATGCAAACTGGAAAGAGATTAAAAGAGAGCGAGACTGATGATAAGAATGCAAATGAAACATTTCTTTATCTCAAACTATCACGCAGTGAATCACAAAAGCCAGTCTGGTCTGGATGGGCGGCACAAAGCCAGTCTACTCAGCCTCCACATAATGACTGTCGCCTTTTTAGTCCGTCCCTGTTCCTGCAGTCCGGCTGATTTCC
>NW_015754059.1:0-507 GCF_001515625.1 Sinocyclocheilus rhinocerous
TCTGAAACCAGACTGGTTGCTGTCAAGGAGGTTGTTCTGTGTGAAAAAGGCAGAGACTTAGTTGAACACAACTCGTTCAAGTGTTTTTGCAATGAAAGGAAGAAAGGAAATCGGTCTGTAGTTCTCTAAAAGAGATGGGTTAATTATGTACAGATTATGTATATATTGTATGGATTATGTACAGATAAACGCTTCTAGAAGTGATTTTTAATAGCACACATCACCTGACCCTACTATCTGACATATATTACTGAAATAACGTCCTCCTGTGAAATCACACTTGACAGCTATAAACTTGTAAACAGCCAATAAAGTGATTATTATTAGCCATGCGTGTTAGCCAATTAGAAAAGTTTGAAGAAGCTCTCAGCCAATGGGGTGAATTTAGGGCGGGGCTATCAGTTTCATTGACGAATGGAAGACGGGGTATGTTCTGGCAAACCTTTTTGGCGGAACTATGAAGTCACTTTGTATGCGGATCGGCTGTTAGCATCGCACTGGTTCCCT
>NW_015754060.1:0-507 GCF_001515625.1 Sinocyclocheilus rhinocerous
TTTGTAAACTAATACATTTTGACATTTGCATCACATAACCAGCTCTGTATGTGTGGCTTTTCTGGCGTAGTAAACGTGCTCGGTAGCGCACCCGGTACAGCACTGGACTAGTGATGTGAAGCACTGGAGTACGAGTTGTGTTCTGCACTGCAAACTGATCTTATGAGCGTGTGCTGCTTCTGCACCACATACATACTGTACATGTGCCACATATACAGTATACTGCAAATTGATCATGTGTGAAATGGGCATTACAGAAGAGAAGCAGCATTAAATCCAGGCTAACGCTGTAATGACATGATTCACCATGAGAAGCACAGCAGAGGGTTTATGGGGTCCACGGAAACTACATCCATTAGGTAGGGCCAGCCTTTAAGGGTATGGCACCTGTGGCCATTATAATTCTGAGGATTCTACAAAGTCTTGGTCAAATGTCTTTGGCGGCTGTGGCTTTCTATAGTGAAAGTGAAGTGAAAGTGACATGTGGCCAAGTATGGTTACCCATAC
>NW_015754061.1:0-507 GCF_001515625.1 Sinocyclocheilus rhinocerous
TGAAATGCTCAATTTTAACGACCATGCTTTTTAAAAGCACTTTTGTGAGAGTAACGAGAGAACAGTCATAAATATTAAGACTTGGTAAAGCTGCCGTGCTGCTTGACATTTGGGTCTGAAGTCAATCAAACACATCAGATCTCCTTTGAGGAAAGATCTGCATGTGAGCCTCCGCTTCAGAGTTTCTGTGCTCACCTCCTTCCGACAGACTTTTTCATTTATCCAGAGATTTGTTATAATGTCCTATCATGTTTCTTTCAACACGCACTCTTGATGCGTGACATTTCCGTCTTTCTCTCTTTAGCGTAGTTTTGTTATAAACGTTCAAACAGATGAACCAATTGAGTGGTGAAGGAGCTCCAAAATAGCGTCCTTACCGTCCACTCCCACTTCTTGTCAAGCACACAAAGATTGTCTGTGTCGTTTTTGCCTAATACAAAGTCTTTCATCTCCAGTTTTGCCTTTGTGTTCTGTCTCTTCCTCATCTCGTCTACGTGCTGTAATTCT
>NW_015754062.1:0-507 GCF_001515625.1 Sinocyclocheilus rhinocerous
TGTTCTTCAAGCTCTGGTCAGTGGGACGTACGGCCAGGCCGTCGCAGGTCTCCAGGGTTTCATCTGTGTCCTTAAAGGACGAAATGATTGTGCCTTCAACCTGAGCTGGCTTGAGCAGCTCATCAGCTTTATGGAGACCAGGAACTGGAAACCTGTGGTCAGTCTGCACCCTGTGAGTGTGGAAAACAATCAAAGAGATGCCGCACTCTCTTCGGGACGTTTTAAACCCTTCCTCGTGCCACCCGAGGTGCTTCGTGAGGAGCAGCTCTTGTTGAACCAATCGGGCACTGATTCGGAGAGCCTTGCTTCTATGCAGGCTCTGCTTCTTCAGGCTTTGTCGAGGTCAAGCGCAGGAGAAAGGGCAGTACAGTTCGCGGAGCGTAATCCTGCCCTCCTGCAGGGCTTGGATAACCTCAGACATGGATTTCTGCACAATGTCGGCCGCAGTGTGTATGGTAATCTGAGAAGAAAAGTGTCACATATGACCAAGGCACTGCTGGATGATGT
>NW_015754063.1:0-507 GCF_001515625.1 Sinocyclocheilus rhinocerous
TGCTAAATCTGTCTCATTCACTCTTTTTCTGTGCTCTCCATCAAATGTGCCAGAGTCAATGCCTCCCACCCTCCCACTGTCTTCCTGAATGTCTCACAGAATAATTACACAGCAGTCAGAAACAGATAGACAGTGAACACCAAAACAGTGACAACTAAAAATTCACTGCAACAAACATGATAATACAGCCAACACTGATAAATAAAAGTACTTGTGTTTGTTTCAGTTCTTGTGCACCCTCATGTCATAAAAGTGGGCTAGACGTATATAAGTAGTAAACTAAAAGTATACCTGTAACTGTAAGATCACTTGAGTTCACATTATAGTTGTAATACAAAAACTTATATGTAAAATAACACTCAAAGTTTACTATTGTTACACTTAAAAGTACTTTTATAAATTAAAAAGTGGCTAAATTTAGTACACTTACAAGTATACTACTACAGGCAGTGTACAAGTCCATCGATTTTAGTATACTTACTGCATGAGGTATACCTGGAAAATATA
>NW_015754064.1:0-507 GCF_001515625.1 Sinocyclocheilus rhinocerous
CTACATCCACAGAGACGTAACTGCCAAGTCCCTCCGCTGGCTGAACCGACTCTTGTCCTAAGACTGAGTCGTCTGTTGTCTGTTCCTGAGTAGTTACTTGTGATTGGTCAACAGGTTCCAAAGAGGCGGAAGAAGTGTGGTCTTTCTCCACTGTGGAGCAGTCCTCTTCTTCTGCTCCATCCGTACCTTGAAAAAAAAGTCAGTTGAATGAACTACAAGGAATCTGCTTAATATCAATCATACATCACTGACAAAACCTAGTAAGCCACATGAGGTCTGGAGAATGATGACATTTTGTCATCCAGAAACATGCCGATTTTAAGTGAAGTTGCATTAATACAAGTCCATAAACTTTTGGTGTGTTCAAGTTCTCCTGGGCTCGTATAGAGTGCTGCAGCCTTAATGTCAAAACACAGAAAACTCATTTGCCATGGGTTCCCACAAGACTTTCCTAAGGGTTTTTATAATGGGGTTTTTCATTTTAAACCATTACGTCGTGAACGTGCC
>NW_015754065.1:0-507 GCF_001515625.1 Sinocyclocheilus rhinocerous
TGTGAAGAGTCTGAAGGAGAATGTGGCATACTTGGAGAAGCTGGAGTCCTCTGAAAGCAAGAAATGTGAAAAGGTTGGTCTTTTTTTATGTCTTTATGTTTTTACATCTCGATGCAAATGTTTCAGCAAATTGTGGACTGTGACGGAGTCAGAAAAACTCACAGTTTTTCCTGTAGGTTGCAGAGGAAGTATCAAAAAATCTTGCGTCGTTGAAGGAGGTGCTGTGTGGCACTGGAGACAAGGAGCCTCAGACTGAGGCAGTGGCCCAACTGGCTCAGGAGCTGTACAACACCAACCTCCTCATTTCCCTCATAGCAAACCTACAGAGGATTGATTTCGAGGTGCATATCCTTGCTTTTGAAATGTTTGAAATACAACTACTTCCATCTTGCTGTAAGATATATTGCTCTGTGCACTAACCACACATTTGTTGTTTGCTCTCTTTGATTTATAACACGTTGTTCACCAAAGGGAAAGAAGGATGTGGTGCATCTGTTTAGCAACATA
>NW_015754066.1:0-507 GCF_001515625.1 Sinocyclocheilus rhinocerous
CTCCGCTGGTGCCTGTCAGTCCCTCAGCTCACCCTCAGTCAGCGCAATCTGGGTGCTCTGATCCGCCTCGGGAATTCCAGTCTCCAGCTCCACCTAGGCGTGAGGATACCCTGTCTCCGCCTCCAGCCTCCGAGTCCATTCCACTGGCTCCACTGGGCTCCCTTGTCCCTCCGGCTCTGCCTTGGTCAGTCGTCGACCATCCGTCGCCTCAGGACTCCATTCCTCTGGCTTCGCCTCGTCACTCCGTCCCTCTGGCTCTGTCGGACTCCTCCTTCCTTCCGGCTCCACCTTGGTCCTCTGTCGCTCAAACTCCGCTGCGGTATTCCGGATCTCCGCCTCGGTTGCCTGAGCCGCCAGCACCCTGGTCACCCTGGCTCTGCGGCTCTCCATCTCGATCCTGGGCTCCTCTTCCACCAGCTCTGTCTCCGTCAGTAGGCTCCCTGGTGTCGTCAGCCCCATCTGCACCATGGCTCCTCCCGCCGTCGACTCCACCGTGGGCCACTATCC
>NW_015754067.1:0-507 GCF_001515625.1 Sinocyclocheilus rhinocerous
AAGCGCTTAAAAAAAAAAAAAAAAAGCACAGAGAAGCCTTTTAATCTGGCCAGTGTCGATAAAAACAGTCAGTTTATCAGGCTGGAAGTGAGTGGAAGCATCCGGAGAACAGTGACATTTTCACCGGTGATTTAGTTTGCCAGTCAAGAGCTCTTCAAAGAAAACAAACTCGTCCTCCATTATCACCCGCCGGATAAAACCTGCCGTGTTAACGCTGTTTATTCCTCGTCTTTACAAAAAACGTCGTCTTTTATTCGTCGGGTCTCGATGAGGGCAAAATACCAGAGGAACAAGAACAAAACGAGCAGAAAAACACACGACTGACTCATCCGACTGAGTCAAAAGAGTTCAACCTTAAGTTATTCTAGTCTCTAGATTCTAGTCTCGGGTAGACTAGTGTTGAAAGAAGACTCTTTTCTGCATTTATTTGATAAAAAAATACAGTATAAATTGTGAAATATCATTACAATTTAAAACAGCTGTTTTCTATGTGAATATCTGTTAAAC
>NW_015754068.1:0-507 GCF_001515625.1 Sinocyclocheilus rhinocerous
AAAATACAATTATGTCCGAGAGATATCGCTCAAATTGCTGTAAATCTGTAGGACAGACTGTTGCGAGGTCTGTACTCGTGTTGTCAAATGTCACAGTAAATATGCTGGGCAAATACAGATCAGAGAATATTGTTTTGTTAAGTTTGTTTCGCAAACCACTCAGTAAAACTCAGCATCTGACTCTATACTTAAATAGCAATTGCGTGATTGTTATAGGCATTAGCTAGTTTACATATTCTGTTCTGCATCGGGTGTATTATAATTTTATTGGGCCGTGTGAACTTCCCAGCATACACTGCGCGCACTACGTTGTTTCCGGTTAGCTACTGGCTAGTATCGTCAGACACCGGGATGATCAGACCTCATTCAACGGGCCCGTGTGTTTTAAGTAAACCCGCTGGTCTTCGTTATTGGAACTGTAATATCGATGATTGCCGTCAGCAGTACGAGAGTGACAAGCATTGGTCCGCTAGACGTCAGTTCATTGTGAAACACATTGAAGAGTAC
>NW_015754069.1:0-507 GCF_001515625.1 Sinocyclocheilus rhinocerous
GTGTGTGTGTGTGCATGTGTGTGCGTGTTTTCCTCCCAACTGACCCAGATTATCTATCCTCATTATTCTCTGTCACTGATGGATGCTAATAATGTGATATCCCCTCTAGTGCCTCCTGATGCTTCCACTAGCACACACATGACACAATCTTATAAATCATAGTGCTAGCAACTCTGATCTATAAGGGCAGGCTAACAAACCAAATACACAGTCACACACACCTTTAGCACTGCAGAAATCTCAAGCAGCTTTTCCTGCATTGCAGAGTCTGGTGGATCTAACATCCACTTCCCTCACTCTCTTATTCACGTTGTAGACTGCTACTAAAATGATTAAAACTTGGACAACTGACAAATAAAAATAGCTACCGTTTAACAGTTTGGGGTCGGAAAGATTAATTAAAATAACAATAACAATACTTTAATGACGCAAGGATGAATTAAACTGATCAAAAGTGGCATTTATCGTTAGACATTATAATGTTACAAAAGATTTATATTTCAAGTA
>NW_015754070.1:0-505 GCF_001515625.1 Sinocyclocheilus rhinocerous
ATAATGTTCTTTTTAGCAGCATCATATGACCCCTTTAACATTTTACTGTATTTTTAATCAAATAAATGCATCCTTGGTGAGCGTAATTATTCCAAACTTTTGACCGGTAGTGTACATGTATGCATTAGGCAGGCACTTTTATCCAAAGCGATTAACAGTGCATTCAATGTATACATTTCATCAGTTTATACATTCTTGCAATTTTCACAACCATTCTCTAATTTGTCCAATACACTCCAGGTTAAAATGACAGTCTTCAATGGCATTGAACTATGGTGCAGTGTAGTCTTATTTTATGAAATTATCTTGTTTTCTCCATCGTCTTCTACTTTAGGAAAAGGAAGGAAGGAAAACCTGCTGTACTGCAGTATGCATTTTGATGACGTCTGCTTAAAGCATCGCTTGCAAACCAGAAAAGCACATTAACTCGACGTTTAGTGAGAGAGCTGTTTATGCAGCATTAGGGTCACTAATAAAAACCCAAAGGGGTGCGATTGTCTTCATA
>NW_015754071.1:0-507 GCF_001515625.1 Sinocyclocheilus rhinocerous
TTACAGTTTAACAGATATTCACATAGAAAACTGTTATTTGAAATTATAATAATATTTCACAATTTTACTGTTTTAACTGTATTTTTGCAACATTGGTAAGCAAAAGAGACTTCTTCATTAACAAATCTTATCAACCCCAAACTTTTGTTTGCCCCAAACTCAAAATTCTTATATTTTCACTCCAAACCATCAATGCTAGAGTTTATGAATGTTCAACACATGTTAGAAACACTTGATCATCATGGCTGAGGAAATAACACAGACACACAGTAAAAGCAGAGACGTTAGCGGTTACACAATCATTGGCCCTGTTACTGAACTGTCTCTCTCTCATGGCCTGCTTATGCGAGACTTCAAAAACAACTCCGCTGGCAAACACGCTGTTGTTTTCACGTCTTTCTCTCCGTTTTTGTGCCAGCACAACCCTCCTTCACTCCTGCGCATCAATAAATGCAGGAATGCCAGAGGAAACCACAACGCTCCTGAGAGACCTGCACTGGTTCCTTC
>NW_015754072.1:0-507 GCF_001515625.1 Sinocyclocheilus rhinocerous
GCTCCTCGGCATGGAGAAGAGCCAAGGCGAGCTCCTGGATCTGCTTATTAAACTGGTGGAGGCCGCTCTGCACGATCCTGGACTGCCTTCATATTACCAGGTTTGTCTTTTGTGTGATATCAGTGTATTGAGTTGTTTTCTATTTATAGCGGTGTCAAAAAAGTGTACAACCCATCCGTTGCTATCTGAAACATAACTTTGAACATGGTTAAAATTACTTAAAACTAAAATAACTGAACATTAGCCATAAAAACCAACAAGAAACTGCATCCGCAACATGTTATGCTTAAGTATTTTAAAGTCGTATTATACTTTAATAGAAACATTAATGGAAAACAGGTGAATGCTCAGTGGGAAATAATGAAGGGTGGGTTTTGCCCTTAATTTAAGGCAAGTGATTGGTCAATGATTTAATGAAGGTTGGTTTGTTTCTCCTTCCTGTCTCAGTCTGTGAAGATCCTTGGGGAGAAGCTGGTGGATCTGGAGCTGAGCCACAGCACTGTGTCC
>NW_015754073.1:0-507 GCF_001515625.1 Sinocyclocheilus rhinocerous
CATACAATGTATTTTTGGCTATTGCTACAAATATACCCGTGCTACCCATGACTGGTTTTGTGCTCCAGGGTCACTTATCTTTAAAAACTGATGCAAGTGAGGGAAATAAAAGTTCATTTGTGCTAAATGTAGTCTATTTTATTAAAATCACACTGTCTACATAAAAACATTTCCATTATTTCCAGTATTTCAGTATAAAGTACTAGTCTAACAGAACATCGTAAATTAATAACACAATATAACAAGCGACTACATGGGAAAATATTTCGCTTAGAAATTCTACCCTACAGCCTAACTCATCTTCATAATGAAACTCATAGTCTACTAATCCCACATACCCGTAAATGGCGTCTTTATCCCGTTTTAGTGCGTCGTTAACGAGCGAAGGGACGCCGGGAGCCGCGGGGAAGTGGTGAAGCGGCGGGCCGTGACTCACATGCACCGCCTGCATCGCTCTGGCCGCGTGAGGATCCCCGTACATCGGAGACGGGATCCCGACCGCATCCA
>NW_015754074.1:0-508 GCF_001515625.1 Sinocyclocheilus rhinocerous
AAAAATATTTTTATCGTTTTTGAGCATTTTACAATACAGGACTTATCAGCTTTCCATTTACCATGCCAAGATTACTGATATGACATGTTCTGTTTGAGAGCGTTTGCCCTCAGCGACAAGCTTGATTACGGATAACCAGCTCTCTTCATCAGTCTTTCTCGCTGTCTTATTTTGATGATAGATGAATAGTGAGAGCCTTTTTTGATGACTTCCCCAAAAAAATGTCTTAAAAACTGTGCCGGGACCTCAGGAGAACGGAGATGAGCATATTACTCCAGCAATAGCACAAAATCACCGCTGCGGCAGCGGCACGACGGTCCTTGAGTTCGGCTGTCGAAGCATATAATCACAGACATTCAGAGTTTTCGTCTTTGCGAATTTGCATTGATTGTTCTTCTACGAAGTAAGAGAAGAGGGAACGAGAACTCTTCCCCTACATGTGACTATTTAAAAATACATAAATAAATCTTTCAGCAGAGGTCAGGGCAACTAATAATTGGATTGGTGA
>NW_015754075.1:0-508 GCF_001515625.1 Sinocyclocheilus rhinocerous
AAAAAAAGTAAAAAATATTAAGGTTACAACTACCTCTGGGGAAAAAACAGCAGTGATTGATTATATTATTTTCAAAGCTTTCAATGTACTCTCCTTATAAAAAGAACTTTAATAGTGTTTATTTAGTTCTGACAAGTAAGTTTTTGCTCAAAACTAACCAAAATTAAAAATAATTTATAATCTCGCAACAGGAGAGACTTGGTGTTGCTTCCAAACAAAAGCAAGTATATAAGTTGACTGTCAGCCGAAAAAATATCAGCATAAATCCAATATCATGCATCCCTGCTTTTAACAAAACATCAGTCAATCAGGCATTTTTTTTACGATACAGCTTTAGCTATTAGAAGTAAAAAAAATATGGGAACCATTCATCAATTAAAAAAAAGCATATTTGTCATATTTAAAACTTTAAAAAGTCCCAGAAATCAAGGGAGCAAAAGTCACTACTGTGAACTGACCACCAGACAGAATATGTGACCTGTGCTGGCAAAATGAGTCGCAATGAGCA
>NW_015754076.1:0-508 GCF_001515625.1 Sinocyclocheilus rhinocerous
AAAAAATCCGGTCGGGAGAGCCGCGGGAATGCAGACCTCTACTTGTGATTGAGTGGTCAGAGCTGATGATCTGGAGCTGTATGTCACATAGAAAAATCCATGCATGTGTAAAAATCAAGAGCTATATCTAGATGGCCTAATGTGATTGCATATTTCAGTGATAAAGACTCTTTTGTCCTACTTTTTTTGATTATTGGGTGCATCTTGTTCTTTACTATCCTGGAAGCAGGCATTATATCAGCCTTAGTTGAAGGTATCACTTAAAATCAGCCTCATTTAAAAAAATCCAGCAGAAATGTTTGTCATAAGAGCCACTTCTGCATTTCACATTCTACTTTTAACATCTTTTTTTTTGTTGTTATTCTTATTAACACAGAGGAAGTCTGTTAAGTGTTAAGACTCCGTCACTGCCGCTCGTGTATCTCAGAAAGCTGTAGTCTCTAATCTATGACAGCATGAACCAGCTTTATATCCTTTTATTGGCCCTTTGGTCAGCTTTCAGTAAGTG
>NW_015754077.1:0-507 GCF_001515625.1 Sinocyclocheilus rhinocerous
ATGCTGATTTGCTGCTCAAGAAACATTTCTGATTATTATCGATGTCGAAAACAGTTGCACTGCTTAATTTTTTCTGATTATTGTATTTTTGCGATTTGTCAGGATTCGTGATGAATAGAAAGTTCAGAAAAGCATTTATTTAAATAGAAATATTTTATTTGAAATAGAAATGTCTTTACTGTCACTTAATCAATTTAACGCACCCTTGCTAAAGTATTAACTTCCTTTTAACAAAAAAATTAAGATGTAGAAGTTCAGTCCATCGAGATCAGACCACGAGTAAAAGCACTGGAGAGCTGATTTATAGTAGAAATTGAAGCGTAATTCTAACTGAATGTGACTCTGACACTGTTTTTTTTCATGTTTTAGGGGCCGTTCACACAGAACACGTCTTTGCATCTAAAAACGCGAAAAACACAGCGCTCAGGAATGAAGTTCAGCACAGATTGCCTCCTCCACCAAGTTGCTGTCAAATAAAACAGTTGCCATGCCAACTTGCTACTGTAA
>NW_015754078.1:0-508 GCF_001515625.1 Sinocyclocheilus rhinocerous
TTAAATTGTTAAAGTTTTATTAATTCAATTGATAAGACATGCTTTTTGATTATTAAACTTTATCAAACAATTAAAATGGAATCCATAAAAAATAAAACAGAAAACACAGAATTATGGGAAAACATAAAACAGAATTTAAAAAAAATAAAAATAAAAACATTTCAAAGGGTCATATTATTGTTAAAATTTTAATAAATGATTGAAGCATATGAATTCAATTGATCAGACATGCTTTTTTATTAAAAATTTAATTTTTCTGGAATCCAGAAAAATTAAAACACAGAACATAGAATTTTGGAGAAAAAATTAAAAAATAAACCAGAATTTGGGAAAAATAAAAAGAAATTTGGAGGAAAACAATAAAATATTCCGTAGGGCCCTATTATTTATAAATGTTTAATAAATTATTAAATTGTTATATCTTTATGAATTTAATTGATTAGACAACACTATTAATTTTTTTAATTTAATTAAACCATTAAAATGGAATTCAAGAAATTAAAAACAT
>NW_015754079.1:0-508 GCF_001515625.1 Sinocyclocheilus rhinocerous
AAATGCACTTTTACTATAAATATAAAAACAAAATCTGCTGCTTTGACTTTTTGTTTTGTTTTATTAATATTATTACGTTATGTAGCTATGAGTTATTTATTGTATGTTATTTATGTTATGTTTATGATTTACACTCCTTTTCCTTACTTCGAATGAGAAAAAAGTATTTTGTGTATTGCTCAGCCCATTTATTAAAGATATTTAATTCTAGCACGAGTAAATCTATAACATATTATGTTTGTAGATAAGGCCTATATAAGGAACATTATATTCCATTTTCATTTTTTTTTCGTTAAAAATCGAATTTTAGGTCAAGAAACAAATATCTAATAAGCTTTTAAAATATGAAAATGAGAATGATGAACTATAAGCTCACAGGTGAATATTCACATCGACAGTTTCAATCAATGTTTAAACGCGACAAACACATTTTGGATTAATATATAATCGCACATTTCAAATCACGGTGATGCATTTCGTAAAAGTCTATTAGTTTTACTATTTTGAC
>NW_015754080.1:0-508 GCF_001515625.1 Sinocyclocheilus rhinocerous
AAAGTTAAATAAACACTTTCATTGATATATTAAAATAAATACTGAGGTTCAAAAGTCCTGACTGACACTGAAAACATTCAATGAGAACTTTGCGAAAAAAGAGTTGTGCCACATGAAATATGCACAGGTTTACTTTGCTGATCCGCTGCATATTGGAAATGTTCTTGGTCAAACAATATTCTTTGAATGAACTGTTTTTTAGTTTAGTTTGAATCCAAGGAATGCTTAGCTTGGATGAAGCAAATCTTCTGCCCAAAATCATGGTGGATGTGGTTTGGAGGAGGAGTCTCAGGAGCCCAAAATAAGGTTCATGACTTCTGTTCCCACAGGCACCGAAATACATTTACATTCAATCATAAACATTATCAATACTTGCAGGAACCCTTAAAAGGCTAATGTTTTTGAAAATTTGTACAGAAACACTGTAAAAAATAAAAAAAAGTTAGTCATTTAAATGTAATACAAATCTTCAGACAAACCTAGCAAACAAGTTACTGTACCTTATACA
>NW_015754081.1:0-507 GCF_001515625.1 Sinocyclocheilus rhinocerous
AAGAGTGTCAAATTAACACTGAAGCGGAGTTAAAGTTAATGAGACAATTAGCTGATTAATTAAATTATGATTGACCATTATTGAAGACACCTGATATTAACAAGCAGAATCACCAAAGGAGAAAATCAAAATTCTTTTATGTCACCATTTTAGTGGTCAGTGTTTGTGTTAGTTGGGATCTTGACCCTTACATTATTTATATTAGATTTTGTTTGGTTGCTGTAATTGAGTTTTAACAACCAGACAAGACAAGAGCAAAAGTCATCAGCTGGTGATGATTATGTTGTAGCATAATCATTATTTAATCTGAATCATTGGACTCATGTAGAGTCTAATCTTTGAGTTATATTTCCTTTATTGATTATAACAGCCTTGTGACTCCACAGCAAAATATCCGGAATTTTTTATAAAGTTTGGAAGGATTTCTTACAAGCTGCATCTGAGGAGAATGCCTCATAATCAGTCAATTGTCCTCCTCAACATTATCGTCTGTCTCAGACACATTCC
>NW_015754082.1:0-505 GCF_001515625.1 Sinocyclocheilus rhinocerous
AGTCTTCAGTGTCACATGATCCTTCAGAAATCATTCTAATGTGTTTATTTGGTGATCAAGAAACATTTCTTATTATTCTCAGTGTTAAAATCAGTTGCGCTGCTTAATATGTTTGTAAAAATCATAATATATATATTTTTCAGTATTATTTAATATATAGAAAGTTCAAAAGAACAGCATTTATTTGAAGCAGATATTTTTTTGTAACAGTCTTTGCTGTCACTTGATTAATTTAATGCATCCTTTCTCAATAAAAGCATTAATTTTTTTTTTTTTTAAAGTCTAATTACCCTAAAGCTTTGAACAGTAAGAGATCCATCTTACACAAGTCTCTAAGTGTGAATTGCTGTGTGGAAAAGTGTGATGAGGATCAGTTGATGTTTCTCTGCTATATTCGTTTAAACTTTGTGGTTCGTTCTCAGATCTTTGGCCCTGCTGATTCGAGAGGTCATGACAGGTTCTGTTTTTCTGCCAATAATGGACTTCGTGGCTGATCCTGTGAGTG
>NW_015754083.1:0-508 GCF_001515625.1 Sinocyclocheilus rhinocerous
ATGATATCTAATGTTAACAAATTGAACTTATTGTAAAGTGTTGCCCAAATTCAATTCAATGTGACAGTTAATTACAAATGATCATCATGAAGAATCATGAGAATACATTTCTGTGCAAAAAATTACTTTGAACTGAGAGTAACAACATAATGGCAAATATATCTATAAATCATTCTGTAAAAAACTGAAAGTTGTTGCATTGAATTTGTGTGTAAAAATGTTACTAATAACAAATTCATTCTGCTTGTGTTTAATGAATGAAGCTCACTATCATTAAAATTTAAAAGCACAGTTTTATTTTTGTGAGAAGTCTGAAATAAAGAACACCTCATGTAAATCTGGTTTATTTTATGCATTTGAAGCCACATAAAGCGTCATTCTAAACCAAATTTATGAAAGTAACACTTTATAGGAAGGTTCAATTTATTAACATTAGTTAATGCATACTGCATAATGCATTAACAAATTTAACTTACTATAAAGTGTTATCCATTTTTTTTTTATTCAA
>NW_015754084.1:0-508 GCF_001515625.1 Sinocyclocheilus rhinocerous
GCTCTTCCACTAGTCAGTAAACCATTCACAAACCACCTTCAGAAGACTTTGTTGTAACTCAAATCATCATGAAATGGAAGAGGACAAAGCAAAAAAAGTAGACACACAGTGATGAAATGTCTGACCAGATCCTAAAAATGTTCAAGATGTTGTTGCCTCAGGAACAGTCAGGAATGAACATCAGATTTTCATGAAGATCATACTTAATTCTCTCGAAATACAGCACATAGCTCTGTTTCAAAAGTTTTAAAGACATTTAAAAGGAATATTCTAGGTTCAAAACAAGCTAAGCTCTATCACAATACATAATTTGTGACATACTGTTGATTATCAGAGAAACTAACTTTGACTCGGGCCTCAGTTTGTAAAAACTGGTCCCAGTAATGTACTTACAATGGAATTACAACAAATTTCATGTGGGTGTTTTTTTCTCTGTGTAAACAGCCCATTTCTGGAATGCTTTTAAAGTAATAGTTTGCATAGTAATGAATTTGAGGGGGGAAAAAGA
>NW_015754085.1:0-508 GCF_001515625.1 Sinocyclocheilus rhinocerous
TCCAAGTTAAGCTAAGAGACCTGGTAACACTCGAAATGCTTTTGAAATGAGCCGATCTGTCGAACAACTCTGGGATGCGGATATCCCAGTTAATTACAGACAAATCTGCAAGCTCATTCTGATGCTAATTCATCCAGCATACAGCTGAGCTAAATTGGCTTTAGAACTGGCAGCCCAACTAACATCAGCATTTTATAGTTTTTTAATCTCCTAAAGACAAAAACAAATAATTTATGTCACATCACACTATAATCTGAACCCTTCTTTACTTCTGCATCTGTGAAATGGCAAGTTTAAGTCCTTGTGTTTCAGAATAAGTTAGTGAATTGTGTCAAGTATCTTTATTCTGCTCTCAAACCGACAGGCCACATAAACCACAAGCGCCACGACCGAGATTCTCCATTGCCTCCGGTTGTGCTCACAGCTGCTGGACTCATTTAGGGCTCTTAAACCAGCATTTGGTCTATTTACAGAAGTGAAAAGCAAACACACTCAATATTTTGAGTTG
>NW_015754086.1:0-508 GCF_001515625.1 Sinocyclocheilus rhinocerous
AAAGTTTTAGTAATTTTGTTGTGTGTTTTTGTGATTTTTATAGTTTTATTTAGTTTTGGTTATTTTAGTACATCAAGTTAAACTTAATAAATATGTGAAATGCTGCCTTCTTGTAAGCTAGCTGAAATAAAAAAAGTTAAATTTTTTTTATATTTCATTTTATTTCAGTTCAATTTTTTCAATTAATGATTTCTTATGGTTTTAGTTTTAGTTTTTTATACTTAATGTCAGTTAAATTTTATTTCATTTAATGTTTTTTGTTTGTTTTTAGTGTGTAATGTTTTAGTTTTGTTTAACTATGTTAACCCTGATTCCAGTAAAGAGAATTGCTAAAAACTAGAAAACTAAAAGCTCTGGATTATTAGAAAAAAAGAAAAAAAAGGCAATTAGGGTGGAAAATGTGCTGAATTTTTAAATACAAACATTTATAATGAACTTGTTTTGCTTTACTTTCTTTATGCAAATGTGTCTTAATTTGGGGTGAAATTTGATCTGAAACTGAGATTCT
>NW_015754087.1:0-508 GCF_001515625.1 Sinocyclocheilus rhinocerous
AGAGCTCAGGCAACAAACCCCTTCTTGTTCAAAAGGCACATTGCTTGCATTTCACACATCAGTGGATCTTATGCTCCAAAAAAGCTGTCAAAATCAGGGCTTTGTTATCCCTGGCGTTTCCCATTTCAACCTTTAATGGCTGCGGCGGGCTTCAATGCACCCCCGCTGTCCCCGGCACAGTGGCAGGAACAAGCTGCCGAAATTTTCCCTGTGCAAGTTGATGTATCAAACGGCTTTCATGTCTCGCGCTTCACAAAGACGGCTGTTCTCCTCTCTGCGCTTTGTGTAATCACTCTTTAGTCCTCCCCTTCCTCTCACCATTCGTTTGGCCCGTCTGCCAGAGTCCTAGAAAGAAGAACACATCTCACAGCTCAAGCCGACCGGAAAGGGCTGTGAGGAAAGGCCACGTAAGAGTGACACGGTTATTGTGGATGTTAGACTTTTGGCTCCTGCACCTGTGGATGATGGGAACAAATTAGGTTGTAAATGTGAGATTTGGCTCAGGCCT
>NW_015754088.1:0-508 GCF_001515625.1 Sinocyclocheilus rhinocerous
TTCCACACAGCCAGTAAAACGGACAGGAAGGCCTTTAGAGGCTGTTTTTGTGCCGCTGGAGGCCAGAAGGAGCTGACAAATGTTTGACAGAAATGCAGAGGTGAGATTTCAGAGTTCAGTCGAGGTACAAACCGCCACAGTGTTTGAAGCGGCAAACTACTAGACTGCTGTTACTAATACTATAGAGAATGTTATTGAAACATTAGTCAAGTGTAACAGCTTTTCAAATTCAAAAAGGTTCTTTGTGGTGGTGCAGAAGTGAAAGTATAAAGCACATGTTATCTAAATTTTTAACATAAAAATGCAAGTTTTCTTAGCTGTTTGGGGACATTTACATTATTATTATTATTATCATGATTATTATTTTTTGTTTACATTTTTATAAATTTTTTTAAATATAAAAATGCAAGTTTTCATAGTTGTAGTTTTGGTTTATTTATTTTTTATTTATTTTTCTATTTTTTTAATACATTTTTAAAATATAAAAAATTCAAGTTGTCAGATTGGG
>NW_015754089.1:0-508 GCF_001515625.1 Sinocyclocheilus rhinocerous
AAGTAAAATCTCATTTATTATACATTTTATTCTTCTTATAATTTTTTTATTCCATGGTGAAAATGGCCTTTGATGTGATATTAATGTTTACTTAATATTAATAAGTAAAATGTAATGTTTATAATGAAAAATATACAGTGTTGTTGAAAATATCAAGCATTTTTATATTGTGAGAGTCGGGGTGATTGCAGTGATTGTCATGGTTGGTTTCCTCCGCAGACATGAAGGCTGCTTCACTGTAATTCAACACCTTGAAGACTGAGCTGCCATGACTGTCTTCTATTGCTGGAACATGTCCCTGGTATTTTAAAGACAATTTGCCTATAGAACAAACAACATTCCAATAGAGGATCAGAGGTCTCAGTATTTACTTTGCACTGACCAAACCATTCCTTTTTACTTCTATTTACTTAAAGTTTAAGTTATATTGATAAATGTCTTACAACACTCAGTCAACAGAAACTCTTTTACTTTACTTTACTTTTAGTCATTTAGCAGACGCTTTTAT
>NW_015754090.1:0-508 GCF_001515625.1 Sinocyclocheilus rhinocerous
GGTGGTGACCCCGAGTGATCTGTGTGTGTGTGTGCTTGAAGGTGTGTTTTGGTCTTGGGGAATTTACATGTAGGTGTGTGCATGTATGCGTATGCATGTGCGTGAAGAGTGCTGTGAAATGAATCGACGCATTATCACGCCCCTGCCTCTGATCCCCTCAGGCCCTGGAGGCTGTGCTGTTCAGAGCCTTGCTGCTGTGTGTGAGTATGTGGCGCCTATGTTCCAGCACTCGCTCTGGCTGCTGCGTCTGCTCCGTGGGAAGACTGCTGGAGGGTCTCCAAAGCAACTCTCACTCCCCTCTCTCATCTCTCCCACCTCTTATTTCGCTTCCTTTCTCCCTGTCTCTCTGTACTTGAAGGGTCTTGGTGCTGAAAGAAACTTCGGCACCCTCTCACATTTTTTACTTTAGCAAGTAGTTATCTTCTTATCTCTTGGTTACAGGCTATATTAATCATTCTCGATAAACAGAATACACAGAAATACACAAGTGAATATACAAATGCACTGT
>NW_015754091.1:0-508 GCF_001515625.1 Sinocyclocheilus rhinocerous
AATTTTTGCTCTGTTAAAATACTGAGCATTATGTACTGTACAGAATTTCATTTCTCCTGACCTTTATTTAATGGGATATTCAGGTTCAATACAAAGCTCAACCAAAAACATTTGTGGCGTAGTGTTGATTGCCAATATGTATAAATATATATATATGCATAGTGTTTACATTTCTTAAATAAAGATGCTTTATCGCCATCCTTCCATGAAGAACCTTTCACATCAAACAAAAAGGGTGCTTTAGGTTCCACTGTTCACTGCAAGGTTCTTTGGGGTGCCCAAAATGGTTCTTTCTGTGGCATCACTGTGAAACCCCCCTTATGGAACCTTTATTTTTAAGCGTGTATTTAAATTGTATGTGCTTGACTGTAACCCAATAATTGGTAATCAACATAATGCTGTAAAGCTGTCGATTGAGCTTAACCTTGAATATTCTTTAAAATCTCTCTCATCTGAATGAACTGTTACTTAATTGTGCATAAAAATGTTTTCATATTGTGCATTAGTC
>NW_015754092.1:0-508 GCF_001515625.1 Sinocyclocheilus rhinocerous
AAAACAAAAGTGTTGTGTTTATAATTTTGTTCAGTGTACATAATTTTAAAATAAAAATCTAAATAAAATACTTATTCAAATTAATTAAATCAATGTAAAACTGAAATAAATCATTTAAAAATAAAAATCGAAATAAAACAATTATTAAAAATAAATTACATTTATTTGCGGTTGCTAGGCTACCTGGGGTGGTTGCTAAGGTGTTGCTATGCGGTTGCTAGGCTACTCGGGGTGTTTGCTGGGGTGTTGCTATGCGGTTGTTAGGCTACCCAGAGTGGCTGCTAGGGTGTTGCTATGCGGTTGCTAGAGTACACAGTGTGGTTGCTAAGGATGCTGTTCTTATTAATGAGAGAACACAAAAGTCTTACTGCATCAAGTTGCCTTATTTTTTATGTTTT
The DNA here is from genome assembly GCF_001515625.1 of Sinocyclocheilus rhinocerous. NCBI lineage: Eukaryota > Metazoa > Chordata > Actinopteri > Cypriniformes > Cyprinidae > Sinocyclocheilus > Sinocyclocheilus rhinocerous. Next base: position 399 of record NW_015754092.1, read on the forward strand.
CTCAACTATTTTTTACAGTGCTGGTTAAACTAGCAGACAAACAGCACCCTGAGGAGAACAGACCTCACAGGTTGCTAGGGTACTTGGGGTGGTTGCTAAGGTGTTGCTAT
>NW_015754093.1:0-508 GCF_001515625.1 Sinocyclocheilus rhinocerous
ACAAACAATCACAAAGAAAGCAATTTCTGAGTGAAAAAGGTCAATTTTACACCAATTATTTATGTATTTTTTATTTTCATTTATTTATTTTTTTGTGCACAGGGCGTGCTGTGAAATGCTTTTAATGACCCGGTAAATAGAATAAAAGAATTAGCATAAAAATGAATGAATAAATCAGAAATAAAATTTACATAAGTTTACATCAGAAATAGATTTATCGTTAACAAATGAGAAATAGAACTACAACACAATGTAGAAAATGTAATAAAAAACAGAGATAGGATATAATGCAAGTATAAATAAAAAAAAGATAATAATATAATAATTTAATCGTATTGCTGTCTAGCAGTAACAACTGAGATCATTTGTAAAAAAAGAAAGAAAGAAAGATTTGAACTCTTTTACTGCTATATTTTTAACTCTGTATGTTGGCTTTTGAAATGAATAAATTATGAAACACTGCAATCAAATATATGACATAGATAAGGACCTCCAGCTGCACTAGAAT
>NW_015754094.1:0-508 GCF_001515625.1 Sinocyclocheilus rhinocerous
AAGCTGTTAAAGACCTGCACATTGTAGTGGACATTATGCATCAGCAGGTTAAGTGCTTAAACAATGTAAATGTAACATTATTTGGTATATTTTTCATTATATATATTTTTTATGGCAGTAGTAAGATCTTCCCTCCTGTTTTTGTTTGATACACCACTTGGATCAGGCATTTGTCAGTTACTTCATAAATAGCACATGCTGTCTTCGCCACTATAATTTTCTATTACATGCATAGGGGTTAAGTGTTTAAAGTTTAGTATAGAGAGCTCTTTAGTAGTCAATACAGTAACATTCATATATTGTGTATTCAGGGTTAAAACAAGGCAATCATGGTCATATTTCAGTTGTTCTGGATACATATACTTCAAGTAAAATCATTCTTGAACATCAAACAACACAATGCAGCTTCACTTTAACAAAGAGCTTCAAGTAACTTATTGCTTTAATAAACATTGTATTGCACTAAATTAACTGATATACAATTCCATTTAAATAAATATATACTTTT
>NW_015754095.1:0-508 GCF_001515625.1 Sinocyclocheilus rhinocerous
TCTGGTGTATAAGAAGGCATGAGATACTTTGGCTGATATTTTTGGGTAGTTTCAGTGTGTGAGCACCTCTGACCTTCCAGATCTCCAGTATGTAGGTGGCGATTCATGGGGTGAGACAGCTGCTGCCGGTGTGTGTGTGTGTGTTTATTTCTTTCTTGCGAACCTACATATACAACTCTAGCATTCCAGCCCTACCACAGATACACACACATAGATTGACAAACACATCCATCTAAACTAGAAGTAAGTGGGTGGTAATGGTGACTTGATGTTGACCTGAATGTGACCCTCGGTCACTCTCTCCTCCCTAAACTGGGCTCATTTGCGTGGAATGCTCACACCCAGCGTTCCCACGTATCTGCAGCAGATAACAGTTTTATCTCTTACAGTGCAACACACACACTACATCTACACCTGTTCAATCTAATGTGCCATGCTAAAATGAGACACCTCTGACCAACACCAGTGATAGAGCTGAAATTCACACAGAAATTGCAGGTAAGAGTGA
>NW_015754096.1:0-505 GCF_001515625.1 Sinocyclocheilus rhinocerous
CACACACACACACACACACACACACACTTTTTTCACACAACGAATACTGGCTTGGAAAAAATCGTAGCCGGTTCTAATGTAAGACATTCACAGTCCGGCATCGAAGACGTTCAAAAGACCAGCAAAAACAAACATATATTTATTAAAATGGGCTGCTGAGAATGGAACGATAAGGAGGCGATTTGCTTGTTTTTGTGGGGCTCCGCGGATCGCCCGATTATGAGAACGGTAGCGCAGGTGCTGCCTGAATTACCATACAGCTGAGAGCAAACTTATTCGGCCTGCACACAATAGCGGAGCGCCCCGGGGATGGCCACGCGAGCAACACACACACACACACACACACATACACACAAGCTAACACACGCTCACGCACACACGCGCGCGCGCTTCGGACTCTTTCACTGCACGTGTTTAGTACACACACACACGCACGCGCGCACTCAAACACACACACACACACACACACACAGCGGAAAAAGGAAAGCAAGTGGAGAATTTGGCC
>NW_015754097.1:0-508 GCF_001515625.1 Sinocyclocheilus rhinocerous
AATTTTTAAATAATCACTGTAAAGAACTCACTAGTTCATTCGTTCTTTATTTTTTTTTATAAATAAGAGATGATGCTAGATAGATAGATAGATATATAGATAGATAGATAGATAGATCATATTAAACAATTTATATATCAAAGCTGTCATTCCAATAAATAATTATCTTTCAAATATCCATGATTTGAGGCTTGAACTCTACAGTAACTTAACATGAGCAAAATTGTACAAGACCCATCAAAATCTCTCTGACACATCAGACACAAACACAGTGAGTGGAAACAATTTCTTTACGGACCACGAAAACCCCAGAGGGAACGTTTCCCTCACTGAGCTCTTTGTTCTAAATAGATCAAGGGTGTGTTAGATGTTATCAAGCATATTTGCATGTTTACCTAAGGACGACACATCACAGTGGAAGCTCTTTCCTTTGGAAATCACAGCACTTCACCTAGTTCTGCTGATCTGAGTGGGAAACATGATCAGCCTAGTCCCAGATTAAACCTAT
>NW_015754098.1:0-508 GCF_001515625.1 Sinocyclocheilus rhinocerous
ACACACACACACACACACAAACACACACAGACACACACACACAGACACAGACACACAGACACACAGACACACACAAATGCACATATTCTTATTTACTGCTGCATTTTGCCCAGCAAAGAAAAAAGGACAAAAAAAATAACACTGCTGAAAGAAATCCAATACTTGTTTCTTACAAATATTGTATCCAAAAATAATGCCAGTTTTGCTATAGAAAGTCATACTTTCTTACAAAATATGATTCATTTCGTAGCATTTTTGCTTTTGGCAACCATTTGTAAAGTGAAGAAGTCACGTATTACCACTTAATCCTTAAGAAAACCGCCACAAAGACATGATTCCTGTCTTCCTCTGAGCCAGATTACAAATTTGTCCAATTCTCAGCACATTTTCACATGTATGAATAATTCTCAAGATATTATTTTATGCCTAATCCTGATTTCCACTTTTTTCAACTCCTTTGCATATTGTAAGTTAAATGATACATTTTGAATACTACTTTTTGTCATTA
>NW_015754099.1:0-508 GCF_001515625.1 Sinocyclocheilus rhinocerous
ACCTATCCAAATCAGCCTCTGAAACACAAGAGTGTGAGTTCAGCATACAGAAGGCATGTCATCACCTCTGTTTGAGTGAGATCAGATGCTTTTAGTGTCTCTGTAAACAGTGTTGAACAGCAGCACCAGGACTAGAGCGATGACAGCAAAACAAGGCCGTGACTTCACTCAACATCTGATGGTTAGCAGATCAGACAACAAATACAACACTCAGTGCATAATGCAACTAAACCAAACAAACAGACCTTCAGAGGGGAGGCACACAGTTAAAAACAATGCATTCTGTTATGTATGAGAGAAACTGGACATGCATAGGTTCCACACATTTGGCATCTGCAGTTCCTGAAAAACTATGAGAAATGCGGCAATGCATACATTTAACAACTAACCAGCTAATAAACCAATTTAGCGACTGCAACATGATTTACAATACTGGTTAAAAGTCTGGACACAATTGATTCAACCTCAAAATGATCTTTAAAAAACTTCTGCCTAAATACTTGAAATT
>NW_015754100.1:0-507 GCF_001515625.1 Sinocyclocheilus rhinocerous
CACATAATAATGTTCTTTTTAGCAACATCATATGACCCCTTTAATGAATATGATGTGTGATTTAGTTCATAACCAAAACAAATTTGTAGCAAAGACCTTGGTGGCTCAAACGCCTCAAGCTTTTGGGAGATATACGAGTGGAAAAATATGAGTGGAAATGATGTTTACCATTTTAGAAAGTCATGAATGAGCTTTTGTGCCGTTGAGTTAGTTTTTCTGATTCAGTTTCTCAGCTGGGAGTGAGTGGAAACCAAAGACCAGCTTGAATGTGGCGCCTCTATATGTTCATACTGTGGAATGCTTAGTATAGACGACAGCACTGATATAAAGCATCAGATATTAGCTGCATTGGCAGAAATATATGAGTAGGTAGAAATCAACAATTCTGTTATGATAGAACATTAAGATCCCTTAAACTCGTGAGGGAATTTATACTTAAGAATAGCTGTAGTTCTTCATTGAGCAGTGGATTCATGAATGTGCTTGAATGCATCTAGTGTAGTTGCT
>NW_015754101.1:0-508 GCF_001515625.1 Sinocyclocheilus rhinocerous
AGCATCAGGCATGGAGCCCATGTGCTGGTCCAGCTTCATGACCAGCAGTATGCAGCTGGCCAAAGAGTGTCTAAGCCAAAGACTCACTGATGATCAGGGAGAGAGCTTGCAACCTCTGGAGGGTCTGGAAAAGTTTGCAGAGACTATTGAGACAGGTATGCCTCTTCCTGTAGACCATAAAATCATTTAAATGTAAGACTTATTTATTTATTGACTGATTGATTTGTTGCCTAGAGCTGCTAAATCAGATTATGTCTTTCAGTGATTCCCTGTCAAAGACTGATCCTTTCCCTGTTCTCTTTGTTAGTGTTGAGGAGAGTCAAGGTCACTTTTGTGGATACTGTCCTGCGGATGGAACACGTTCCTGAAAATTCTAAAACTGGCATTGCCCTCGAACTCCGAATCAATAAGTAAGTTCTGGAGATTTAAAGGGGTCATATGATGCTTTTTTTAAAGATCATTTTTTTATGTATTTGGTGTAACAGAATATGTTGACATGCTTTAATGT
>NW_015754102.1:0-508 GCF_001515625.1 Sinocyclocheilus rhinocerous
ATAGTTTGGTTCGTAATTTCACGTTTTTTTTTTTTTTTTTGCTGTTTGAACTACAAAGAACTTTACAGATTGTTCTGCCTGTCTGAACAAGGCCTATATGATAGCGTGAGACAAAAGCATTCTTTAGAATTCTGGGAGAAACATCTGAAACAAAGTTGATACTTCAATGAAACATTTGAAACAGAGTTGAGGAGAGTCATGTTCACCTCGAAGTTCATCACAGCCAGCTGAGACAGACCGTCCACATACGGACCCAGGACTTTATGCTCTCTGACCTTCAGAGACTGTCTGCTCCTGTACAGACGGAGGAGAGAGAAGACGTGTGAGAAAACAGTCTCATTAGGATGTTATTCATGTTCCCTGGATTCACAATCGTCCTCTTGTTTGGGCCTCGAGCAGAGTATTTGATTTGATTCAGCACCATCAGACACAAACCCAACTTCATAAAATGAAAAAAAGAAAGAAAAAATGAAACCTATTTACTAATTTAATGATACCTATTAATATG
>NW_015754103.1:0-508 GCF_001515625.1 Sinocyclocheilus rhinocerous
CACACAATGAACACCATATTAAATCTACTTTTACATTTATAATGAGTGAACTCCAAAGCAGCCCATGCCCGCAGAACAGCCCAGAGGTTAAAGGCAGAGACGGCCTTCTTGATTACGGCAGCAACAGTAAAATTGGGCAGCTCTGTAATGATTTCTGAGACCACCAGAGTCGGGTCCTCCAGGACCACCAGACTCGGAGCCACCGGAGTCGGGTCCTCCAGAACCACCGGACTCATGACCACCGGAGTTGACTACTCCAGGACCACCGGATTTGGGACCACTGGAGTCGGGTCCTCTAGGACCACCAGACTCGGGTCCTCCAGGACCACCGAACTTGAGACCACAGGAGTCGGGTCCACCAGAACTATCAGACTCGAGACCACCGGAGTCGGGTCCTCCAGGACCACCAGACTCATGGCCACCAGAGTCAACTCCTCCAGGACCACCGGACTAGAGACCACTGGAGTCGACTCCTCCAGGATCACCGGATTTGGGACCACGGAAGTCA
>NW_015754104.1:0-508 GCF_001515625.1 Sinocyclocheilus rhinocerous
ACCGGGAAAATGCCCGGTATGCCCGATTACCAATCCAGCCCTGCTGTCACATCAAGGCAGGGATTTCCAAACAGCCTCAGAAGCTGACACAAGCAAGCACCTTTAGGCATAAATCTAATATTTTCTTATAAGGAGCTTATGCCAAGTTTTACCCAGCACATCAGCCTCCAGCCCTGCTGTCTCTGGCATTTCCTCGTGTGATAAGTTAAAGGGAGGCATCCTTGACCATAACTTAGGAAAACATCCCCCTTATTACCAATGGCTCTAGGAAATGAACCGTAAAGAAATGACAGAAATGACAGAAATGCTATGCATTGTTTTGAAGTAAGGATTGAGACATGTTTGCCCTCAGCACTATGCTATACAGTCATCAGATCTTATGACAAAACCATTTTAGAAGAGAAGCCAAATAACGTGTAACCACATATATAATACACTATAAATCATTTTGTTAAATTGAATGAAAAACGGAAAACTGTGGTTGCTTGAAATGTACTGTAAAAAAATA
>NW_015754105.1:0-508 GCF_001515625.1 Sinocyclocheilus rhinocerous
ACTTCTTTATACTGAATGTAAATGTGAGTTGCTGGCATATTTAGTATTAAATCAAATAAAGCAACTTGGTGCAAAGGTTGAAATAATTTAGGAATGAATTAAATGACTAGTGTTTTAGAGATGCTCTCTGTTCAGCAATTGTTCTCTGAACACAGCCAAAGCGGTTTACAGATGTTGAAATAAACTCATATTCATACTAAACGACGGCTGGTGCTGCTTTGTTTATAATGGTGTCTGAATATAAGTCATAGTTTCTTATTTTAAAGATGGTTTACCAAGATGAATTATGTGTGAAGAAACTGTTGTGAATGGATTTTTATTATGCATTGGTTCTGGTCAAACTTATTTAGTCATATTTACTATTTAGGAGGACTTTGAAAATGGCCAGATAGAAGAAATGAGAGAAAAAACAGGTGGAGTTGAGAGAGATTTGTGGATCTAGAATTGATTCAAAGCAGCACTGTGTAAGTTTTTCTGTGTTCAAAATGTGCAAAATGTATATAATGAG
>NW_015754106.1:0-508 GCF_001515625.1 Sinocyclocheilus rhinocerous
AAGAAGAAAAAGAAAAACTTTTGAAAAAAAACAAAAAAACTTACTGACCCAAAACCTTTGAACATTGGTGTATATTTGAATATTGTACATTAACACGTCACCACAGGTTTGATATCCATGATGGAAACACTTGTATGGTCTATGGATGCAAGAAAGTCATAAATTATGACAGAATTTCCTTTTTGAGAGAACTATTTTCACTTTTTAAAGTGTAACCAATCTACAACGGCAAACTCTAAAATCCACCATGCTATAAAGATTATATTTTTAAACTGAAAGAAATGAAATGGTGTTTTCAAAAATGACCGATTCACACTGCTGGAGTTAATGAGAAATATATATATATAAACTTAGATATATAAACTTAGATATATAAACTTAGATACTGTCAGTAAAAAAAATCACAGCAGTTCAAAATCTGCTGCACTTTTTGTCAAGGGTTATTTATTGAAGAGTTCTTTATTTCCTTCAGCTGCTGCTGTGTGCATGAGGAGGATTTACCGAGCCC
>NW_015754107.1:0-508 GCF_001515625.1 Sinocyclocheilus rhinocerous
GAGCCGAGTCGTACCACGCAGTGGAAAAGCGCCATTAGTTAGTTAGTGAAGCTCTTCACTCTAAAATTAGTCATTATTAAACAGTCTGTCTCTTTAGTAATCAAGTGACATAATAGGATGTGGCATTAAAACACGGGAGAAAACCTAGTTAAGTGAATGAGGTAATTGATTTTGCATTCGCCGTTACTGAAACTGAGCTATCTTAGATCAGATATATTTCTATATTATTGCTATATTATTTGCTTGCATGCATTTTTCTGTGTGTGTACTTTTTAAAACATCCAAGTCCTGTACATTTAAACCATCCTATACGGTCAGTGCCAATAGCCTTGAGGGCACATCAACATATAGTGCCGTAATGCTTCGGGTGTCCCAAGTTCAAATCCCGGCTCGTGAACCTTTCCCGATCCCGCCACCTCCCTCTCTCTCTCTCCCACTTTGCTTCCTGTCATTACACTGTCCTATCTAAATAAAGGCAAAATGCCAAAAACAAATCTTAAAAAAAAGA
>NW_015754108.1:0-508 GCF_001515625.1 Sinocyclocheilus rhinocerous
ACAGCTCTGTCATTTAAATGATAAAAATACCAGTAGAGCTGGGAGAGACACAGGAGAACTAAACCACAGCATCCCTCCAGTCTCTCTAGCAGCAGCTCTCAGAAAGCCTCACAGCACAGAAGTCATGTTAACTTGTTCCTCATAACCCAATTTACTTCCCTGCTGAAAAGAAAAAAACCGCTTAAACCAGCTTTACATGATTTAGGTTGGTCTAGCTGGTCTCCTACCCAGGTCAAGCTAGTTTAAGATTGTGTTGCAGCTGAAAAGTGGCCAAAACTAGCAAAAAGTTGAGCCTGACTAGACTGGAAGATCAGCAAAATGATTTCTCAGCAGGGAAAAGAAGGTTAAAGTCTTTTTCTTTTTTTTTTTATAAAAATAAAATATGGTTATCTTTTACTTAAATTACACAGACATTGCATTATTTATGGTTCTAGCGTGACCCACCTTATAGTTTTACTTCTAAACAAGTTATTTACATGCACAATCATGTGAATCATTAAAAGGAACC
>NW_015754109.1:0-508 GCF_001515625.1 Sinocyclocheilus rhinocerous
TCTCTTTCTCTCTCTGCAATAACAGTGCTGACCTAGTTTCAGTGCATTCAGGGCTGCTTGTGGAATTTTACAGAGGCCTGCCTGCCTGGCTAAAGCGCAGGCAGAAAACCATGACTGGGGATTTTCTCTGGTGTCGCTTCATTAGTGATAACTAAGAATGCTCACCAAAATCTATGGTAGATTTTGGTAAAATAGGTTAAGCAAACAAGATGATCATTAAATAAGCAACTAAAGAGGGTTTATGAACACAGCAAGACTAGACTATTCATTCTCAGACTGCTAAAGAAAACTCCATGACGGTACTCGTCACATGGTCTTTTGCTTTAAATTATATAAAATATAGTAAAAATAAATATTTATACATATATTTAAAAATCTGCATCAGGAATACATGATGCTTCGGTTCAAAAGGCCATCTATATTTTGGTACCTTTTCAGTCTAGGCATATTTGGAGCACTTTGACTATAAATAACACTCTGTTGGGGAAATCTTAATTAAATTTTAGCA
>NW_015754110.1:0-508 GCF_001515625.1 Sinocyclocheilus rhinocerous
ATAATATTGCGCAGAATGGTTTTCAAGCATTTAAACTGATGTTCTGGATTAAATACAACTTAAGTATAATGACCACAATTATCCCTTAAAATGATTTGTCTCTCTTTTGTTAAAAAAAATAGCAGTAACACAAATTATTAAAGTGTTTTAATAGCATAACTGTAGCACATACATTGCATGTGTTAAGATGGGACTGGTGTGAAGTCCTTTACCAACCTTCTCTGCGCAAACTTAAATAGTATCTATCTAGCCATGTAATGACTAATTAAAAAGTTACTTCCAGTTACTTTCGCTTGGTTTTTGATGTAACTTTTGTTATGTAACTATCCATAAAGTAACACTGTTTACACAGAGCAGATTCCATCCATTGGAATTATGCCAGTAGTGCGTAAACAGAAATTCATCCACCTAGAAAAGTAGTACCCATCCCCCATATAGCATGCATTGTTACTGGAAATAAATAATTCTCAGCAGAATTATAAATCCACGTTTCTGCAATTAAACTTGC
>NW_015754111.1:0-508 GCF_001515625.1 Sinocyclocheilus rhinocerous
GTAATCAATTCTAGAATATAGCTTATGTGGAGCAGAATAGAATGTATACTCTCTCCCATCTGATCTCTCTCCAGATATCTACTAACCCAAAAGCTTTACACATATTTTTTAATTTAAGCTTTGGGCATTTTACTTTTCATTAAACTGTTCCGTTCAAGCACTAGGTCAAGCACCAGATTCAGATCCCCACCTAAAATAATATCACACTGCCCAGATGCAAGTAACATACCCTCTAAAATAACGAAAAAAGTAGAATCATCCGTATTTGGTGCATAAACGTTGGCTAATATTATATTATGCCCGTGCATTTCTGCCAGTATAATAAGTATTCTCCCCTCTTTGTCTTTAATTTGCTTTATACATTTAAATTGTAACCAATAAATTAACCAATAAAATCACCCCTTACTATTACTTGTACCCACGTTATAAAATACCTTCCCAACCCAACCCCTCAATAACTTCTCTGCTCCCTTCTGTAAGAGGTGAGTTTCTTGAAGAAACACTACAT
>NW_015754112.1:0-508 GCF_001515625.1 Sinocyclocheilus rhinocerous
AAACAAAACAAAACAAAACAAAACAAAAGGACTCTCATAACAAGCTCAATAAATCTCTTAAAATATCAGATAATTTGTCCTTTTTACAAAGGTTTATAAAAATATTTATTTCAGGTTGTAAAATGTCATGTGGTAAAAAAAAAGTACAGCTACTTATGAATTAATAATTTTTTACACTGAAAAATATATTTACATTTTTTGGAAAATAATAATATATGCTCTCTCACATGGTAAATGTGTTCATAATTTTATTACTTGATGGTTACTGTACATTACATGACATTTTATAGTCAGTAAATTGAAGCTTTTCTTGAAAATCAGAGTACTATTCTAATGTTTGCAGTCAGTATGCAGTTCTTTTTAACTTTCTATTCATCAAAGAATCCTGAAAAAATTTATCATCATTTGCACAAAAGCATTAAACAGTTGTTTCCAAAATTATAATAATAAAAAATATTTCTTTAGCAGCAAATCAGCATATTAAAATGATTTCAGAAGGATCATGTGA
>NW_015754113.1:0-508 GCF_001515625.1 Sinocyclocheilus rhinocerous
TTAGACGTCTGCCAAGCACCCTGGATAAAGCTGGCCATTTAAAAATGGTAACCTTCATCAGCTGTGTAGGCATGTTGATGAATGGAGATTTTGTGACTTATGAACACCTCAAGACCCTGATAGCGGACATGCCGTTGTCGCAGGCCCAACTGCAAAGTCTCCAAATACAGTCCCGCTTCCTACTCCCAAAGCATTATGGCATCAATATCTGGAGACTGCATGACTCCATTCCTTACAGGATGGCTAAACAACCCCCTGCTGCCCCGACCACCGGCATTCAGTCACCCCAATTTGAGGATGACAAGGACAAAGAGAAACCGTTTGAGGATGTGCAAGCTGCCCCTGAACCAGACGACCTCCCGTCTACTGCTCGCTCCACCAGCAGATTCCTACCTGCACACACATCCCTAAGGTGGAGCTCACAGGAGCTGTCCTTGGTGGACCTGGACCCTACAATATCATATAAGGCGGCCTTTGATGCCTACCTAAAGAGCTGTTCTGTCCTCAC
>NW_015754114.1:0-508 GCF_001515625.1 Sinocyclocheilus rhinocerous
TGGCTGACTAAATACTTTTTTTCCCCACTGTATATATATATATACGCACACACACATACAGTCATACAAAAAATGTTATTTAGGACTCATATACTGCAAAATTAGAATTATGTGGGAAGCTGCTGTACTATATCATTAAAGTTTAGCTTGTCTTCAGATTCTTTTTTTATTAAAAATCAATGCTTCTTTTGATTTGAAAATAAGGAAGAGTTCACTTAGGAGAGATGCTGTATAGATATTTCAGGCTGAGTTTCACAGTATCGGATGTGATTTTCTCACCCTACATAATGTCTCAATGGAGAAGATCTGGGGAATGTGATGGTTTGATGCAGTTTCATGCAGTGCCTCCCCCCACCCTTCTGTTTCTCACTCTTCCTTTAGTTGCAAAAAAAAAAAAAGTGAGATATCTTGCAGCACTGGAGGGGATAGTGAGAGATCCGGCCGATGTGCTGCAGATATCTGTGCAGAGCTCTTAATAGAAACTTGCTGAGTGAAGATTAGAGAAAAT
>NW_015754115.1:0-508 GCF_001515625.1 Sinocyclocheilus rhinocerous
ATCTGTACAGATGCCATGAGCAGAACCTGCTTGTCTAGGGCAGACTCTGTAGTCAGTTTTTTTCCTTAGTATGCGAAAGTTCTAAAATGTACTGTTATTTTTAACCTGCACGTAGGTTAATATTTTCTTAAATTCTTGATAGTCCACAAGTAAATTCTGGAGTTAATCTCAGATCCACAGTTTTGTTTACTGAGAAAAATCGATTTAAACACAAAACTTCTTTAAATTGCTTTTGGAGGGCAGTGTATGTGTTTCATAATAACAGCTCAGGCTTATCAAGTGTATTATTTGATTTAATAATTTATTTAGTACAATTCGTGTGTTCTATTGTACCGCAGTAGAATGAAGTGCCATAATTATGATGCTAAGCCTTTGTTATTGTGCGAACACACAGATACACCTAAGACATATGTGACCAAAAACTGTTGAACAATGAGCCGGAGGGGACGACTTAATGCTGAAGCTCATATTAGAGATATATGTAGTGTAGATATTGGTGAAGAGATTA
>NW_015754116.1:0-508 GCF_001515625.1 Sinocyclocheilus rhinocerous
CCCCAAAGAAATGAGACGTAAACAAAGGAATTACCATCCATATTAAATCGTTATTGCTTCGTTGGACTAAAAGTGCTCAAAGGGATGGTGTTCAGTGGACCCTTACCTTTCTAACTAAACCGAGTTTTACAGCTGTGGATGCATTTATGACTCGTTATTACGATGCATCTGGTATGTACTGCATTTTGATTATGCATGTTTTGATGTGTATTGCTTGCACAAATTTAGCAAATACATCCTTTATAAGCTTTCCATTGAAAAACAGCGACCTATCGTCGATGCTTGAGGCTGAGACCTTTAGAATGATATATAGATTGTCAAGATTAATTATGTCCCTTTTCATTTAATCTATGCAGTGCGTTCAGTGTGCCGGCTTCCAGGTGCGGGTTAACAGATTAATAAGACCGCAGCAATTGCAACGTGCCAGAGACATAAGACCAAAAAGGAGGTGAGGCAGTTCCTAGGGCTGGCGGGATATTACAGAAGGTTTGTACCTAATTATTCGGAC
>NW_015754117.1:0-508 GCF_001515625.1 Sinocyclocheilus rhinocerous
TACGTTACCTTGAATGGATGGGCTGTTTTCAGCTGGTCTTATGGGAATGTCTAGGGATGTGTTTACAACATTCAGTCAGAGAGAGTCAGTAATTTGGCTTTTTTTGTGTGTATACATTTTTAAATAAAATGCATTTCACATGAATATATTTTAACCTTTTACACTGAACATATTTTAAATGTTTGAATTGAAATCAAGCTAGATAATGTCAATGTCAAAATGTTGTTTAACTGTCCCTGGTTAGTAATAAAGAAAAAAAATGTAATTAAATTGCTGAAAGAAATAAAATAGAATTATAAAGCTAAATAAAAAAGAGCCATTAAATCAAAACTTTGTTGAAAATGTTCTAAAAGTTAATAAAAGTTAATAAACATTAATAATAAAATAAAATTAAATTAAATTAAATACAATTAAATTAAATAAATTTTATTTTATTTTAAACTACAGCAGATTTTCAAGCTTTGACCCCTGTGTCTGTCCCACAGATGGCCTGCTCCATAATTGCAGG
>NW_015754118.1:0-508 GCF_001515625.1 Sinocyclocheilus rhinocerous
TTTTTTTTTTTTTTTTTTTTTTTTACTGTATGGAAAATATATTGAATATTTCTGAATTAATAATTTGCAGTTAAGCAAATTAATTCATGGTAAATCACACTTCCACTGAAGCTCAACAGACTCTTAGGAACATGCGGGAGAATATGATTATCACAATATTTATGTTTTATTTTTCAGGACTTGTGCTGATAAACGTTAATCTGGATCCACAGGCTGAATCTTTCAAGCAGACATTTATTTATTCTTTATTTTCATAATTCATTTATTTCTGCTGACATATTTATCATCTTGTTCTACATGTTTCATAAAATTGGTCTGAAACATTCTGTATAAAAATGCACAAGTACTTAGCTGAATATCCTTACAGTATGTGTATTATATTTTTATCTCACCAATGAACACATTGTCATTTCATCAATATAGCAGTTTATCTGAAGGACGATTCAAATTATTCTCATGCAATAAAAGTATATATTTATTTAAATGGAATTGTATATCAGTTAATTTA
>NW_015754119.1:0-508 GCF_001515625.1 Sinocyclocheilus rhinocerous
ATGAACAAAAGCTGGTCAAGCGCCCATGGGCTTCAGTCAGGGAGTAAATGAGTGAGTGAGGGGCCCAAGTGCATCCAGTGTGGGCTCCCTCACTGTAATCTGTTTTAGGAGAAACAAATGGACAAGATAAGTTAATTTGGCTCAGAGGCCACCCCTTCTTGGAGCCCTTAGGGGTCGTGGGATGCTCAAAAAAGGTCGGCTCCAGGACTCTTTACTCTCTTTTTCAGCACGCTCCTTCAGACAGCGCTGCCTGAAACTTTGTTACCATAATCGCAAGTGGATCTAAGAAACTAGCCTTTGTGTACTGCTTTTTATTTCTTTGTTTTCGGTTGAAGATACAAAGATAAGATCGCGGAGAAAAGTAGGAGGACAGGTTAGGAGATAGTCCCATTTAATTTAATAAGAGTTGCAGTACCACCTGTTGCTCTAAGCCACAGAGCAAGAGATAGAGATAAAGAGAGAAAGAAAGGGAAAGAGGTTGTATGTGTGTGGCTGGTGCATGTTAAGA
>NW_015754120.1:0-508 GCF_001515625.1 Sinocyclocheilus rhinocerous
ATTTTACGGTTTATTATTATTATTATTATTATTTTGTTAATTGCAAAGAATCACCACTGCATTTGAAATACAAAGAACATAAAATGAAAAGAAAAGGGAAAAGTACATACAAGCAGGTAGGCTCAACAGTAAGAAAGATAAGATCATAATCTTTAGACGTTTGTAAAAAAAAAAAGTTAAAATATAAAATAGGCCAAATAAAAATAAAATAAAAAATAGGCTACTTGAAAATGAGTGACGTCAATTTCAGGAGATTTTATGGCATATATGGGTAGGCTACAATTAACATTTTTGCCAAGCCCACTTTAGTGTTTACATTCAAGTCAGATTTGTATCAATAAATATGCTACGTATAAAACAAATCCCTTCATTTTCAACTCTAGTGTAAAACATCCGCTACTGTTTGTTTGAAAGAGCACGTGACTCTCCTCTGTGGAAAAAATGGCTGCGCCCTGTGCCGCTCAATGCTTTTACAGAACAGGTAGGTTTACAGGTTACTTGAGAAAAA
>NW_015754121.1:0-508 GCF_001515625.1 Sinocyclocheilus rhinocerous
AAAAGTATATATTTATTTAAATGGAATTGTATATCAGTTAATTTATTACAATACAATGTTTATTAAAAGCAATGTTACTTGAAGCTCTTTGTTAAAGTGAAGCTGCATTGTGTTGTTTGATGTTCAAGAATGATTTTAGTTGAAGTATATGTATCCAGAACAACTGAAATATGACCATGATTGTCTTGTTTTAACCCTGAACACATAATATATGAATGTTACTGTGTTGACTACTAAAAAGCTCTCTATACTAAACTTTAAACACTTAACCCCTATGCATATAATAGAAACTTACAGTGGCGAAGACAGCATGTGCTATTTATGAAGTAAATGACAAATGCCTGATCCAAGTGGTGTATCAAACAAAAACAGGAGGGAAGATCTTACTACTGCCATAAAAAAATATATATAATGAAAAATATACCAAATAATGTTGCATTTACATTGTTTAAGCACTTAACCCGCTGATGCATAATGTCCACTACAATGTGCAGGTCTTTAACAGCTT
>NW_015754122.1:0-508 GCF_001515625.1 Sinocyclocheilus rhinocerous
CGCCCTCATGTCGTTCCAAACCCGTAAGACCTCCGTTCATCTTCGTTCATCTTAAGAGCGAAAGAACATCTTTGATAGTCCATCTTATTAAAGTTAGCAGTTGCTCAGATGGGTGTTAAGTACACGATGACTGCTGTGCAGGGCTCAAATGTGGCACCTTGAATAAATTCAATTCAGCTTTATTTATATGGTGCTTTTAACAAAAGAAACAGCAGAAAGCAGTTTCACAGGTTGTCAGGCATTACACTCCTGGTGTGCAAGCTCATGCAAACCGTTGGGGGAAAAAAAAAAAAAAGTGTTTTGTCTTCATGAAAAAAAAGTATTCTTAAATAAATGGTTATTACATTTGGAAAATATGTTTAAAATCATGTGCCCTCACATGAGATAAAAGACCTAGTCTAAGACTACAGACTACTGTGTCATAATACTTGTCTTTATGAATAGCAAAAGATGTTGAACACAAAAGAAGATATTCTGAAGAATGTTGGCAACCAAACAGTTGCAGGTA
>NW_015754123.1:0-508 GCF_001515625.1 Sinocyclocheilus rhinocerous
ATTTTGGGTGAGTGACATTATGTTAATTTCAATATTCTGTTTCAGGAAGTTAAGCCAAATTAATGTCTTAGTTTAATTGATCTGGACTGATAGAGATGTAATTGAGAAATTCCTGAGTAAGGAGAAAATGCTTATTTATAATGATGACCAAATGCAAATGTCAAACTAGTCATGGCAAGGTCACTGGTTTGAATCCCATATAGTGCATTTTTATATACATATATTTGAAAAGCTAAATTAATCTGAATGTAAGTAATGTATTATTTCTACTTTATCTACTTTAAGGTCATGACATTGATTACAGAACCAAAGCTAATTTAATTGTAGTTATCTTTTTATTTATTTATTTTTAATTATATATATTTTAGGTTAAAACAGGCATGATGTTGTTGGAAAATAATCTCGTTGATTGCAAATACACGAACATCTGCTGCTTAAAGTTTTACAATGTTTGGTTACACTCTATTTCGATAGTCCACTTTAGACATTCTACTAACTATAAAAAACT
>NW_015754124.1:0-508 GCF_001515625.1 Sinocyclocheilus rhinocerous
AGCTATATTTGCTTGTTCTTTTGACATTGCGTGATAGGATTTGTACGGTGGAATAGTCAGAAGATTCACTGTTGTCTCAAAGTTCTCAGAACAGGCTCAATAAACTAAAAGAACAGTCTGATCAGAACACAGACGTGCGATGACCTAGTCCAAAGGGGTTTGATTTATAAACGCTGTATCTTTTCTTCTAAGTCCAGGTGAGGCAGATGTAAGAGAAGGCTTTTGGCATCAAGTAGGCCTAAGAGTAATACATTAACTTGAGATCTGATCATTTATAGTGTGAGAGAGAAGAACACAGGGAAACTAAGAGTAGAAAAAACATTTTGCACAAGTTCTTCTGGTGGTTTCAGAGTTTGTCCATATGGTCGGGACTTTATGGGAAAGTGGGAGGGTGTGTATATATTTCGTAGAGGCAGAATGCCCTTTTACTTCTATGTGAAATATGTGAATAATTAGAGCCCGATTCACCCATGGCATGACTATATAGCCATTAGGGATGTAACAATTC
>NW_015754125.1:0-508 GCF_001515625.1 Sinocyclocheilus rhinocerous
AGATCATTTTGGATGTATAGACTACCTAAAGATGGCATTCGGTTTCCCTGCACAGAATAAATATTTTATATGTCAGTTCATTAAAAGTGACATTTTTAATTGTGATTACAATATAAAAAACTGTGTAGCCTTACTTTGTGAGCTTTTGTGTGCAGGTTCTGGAAGAGACTTGGCAGATTCATGAGCTTATTAAATCCCGAGCCTAACCTCATCCACATTATGGGCTGCTATGTGCTCGGCAATGCGAACGGAGAAAAGGTAGATAATCACATCTGCTCACCACCCTGCGTGTTTCAACCCTCATGCCATGGGCTTTTTGTCATAAAGACAAGACAGGAAATTATCAAGACAGGCTTTCAGTGTATATATAGAGAGACTATGTACATAGTTTGTATTTACAGCCATACCCTTTATGTTAATAGTCATTTATGGATTTTAGCACACTTGCAGAGGAGACATTACTGTACAGCCTCATACTTCATGCTGTGGCAGGTGTGTGCGTGAGAAA
>NW_015754126.1:0-508 GCF_001515625.1 Sinocyclocheilus rhinocerous
AGAGACTTAAGCAGGATGTAAATACGAGGTGGAATAGCACCTTCTCTATGATGGAAAGTCTTTTGGAATAGAAACGAGTGCTTGCTGCATACGCTACAGATTACGAGTCTGTCACACTTACTGCGCAACAGTGGACACTGATGGAACGCATAGCTACACTTCTCTCTCTGTTTGAACAAATAGCCAGAGAGATTAGCAAAAAAGGTGCGTCCGCTGCTGACAGTATCCTCCTGTTCGAGACTCTAAAAAGGTTATTCAGCAAAGAAGCCGACAGTGACCACGGAGTTAAAACAACAACAACAAAATAAAACATTACTGGAGGCAGTACAAGAACAATTCAGGAACACCACTTCCAACCATATGTGCTGTATCGCAACAGTCCCTGATCCGCGATATAAAGACATGTTTTTTGATGCTGACACAAAACTGCTAATGCACGAATGCTAGTTGCGGACATTAAGAAATTCGGACACCCTGGAGACAGAGAAGATGTGCAGAATCTAGAAGG
>NW_015754127.1:0-508 GCF_001515625.1 Sinocyclocheilus rhinocerous
AGCAAATCAAACCCTGGGCCCTTCGCAGGTGAGGCAGAGCTGATGTGGAAGCACAGACTAGAGAACTTTTTGTATTAAGTTTTCATTGTCTATATCACTGTGTAACATGCTGCACAGAAATACACTGCGCTGTCTTGTGGTTTGAGGTTGTTAATAGTCATAGTGCCATTTCTCTTTGCATCTCCCTCCAATTTGATCTTGTTTGTAAATTCAGGCTCTATATTCTGATCAACATAAAGGTATCCCATCAACTTGAGTCCAGGCATGTCCTGACTCTGTTTGTACCACAGCATTTGGTTGTAGTTCTGTATATTGTGAGAACAGACGATAACTGCCAATTCATTTTGGTTCTTTATGAGGTCATCAGGACTCTGGAGAACAGTCTTTGCATGGTTTGCCACTGTCCATGAAGAAAGATAACATTGTTTGTAACATTTACATCACAGTTAATCATCATTTGATATTTTTTACTATTACCTGTTAGCCACAACAGACATGCAGATCTGAT
>NW_015754128.1:0-508 GCF_001515625.1 Sinocyclocheilus rhinocerous
GCAAACACCACTGACATTTTCTTCAAATCGAGTTTGCTGAATTGTGTGACATTCTGTTACATGTAGGAGCTCTTAATGAAGTCCCACAGAGAAGAGGACATTGTGTGTGTACACTAGAGACCACTAGCTGCCCTGCAAACATGCGTATTGCCCCTTAAGCAGCAGAACAACACTCTCTGTTCCAATGCATTCGTCTTTTTATCAGCTTCTGCCCTCTCCTCTCATCCCCCTCCTTCCCTCCCTCTTCCTCTGCTCCTGTTAGCCTGAACACTCACTACCACAATTACCGCCGGAGCTGCATCTACAACTAGCAGAGGGGGGTCAGGACCACCGTGTGTGTGCGCCAGTGGTTATCTGAGGGCAAGAGGAGAGGACGGCGAGAGAGAGAAAGAAAGAGATGTTTTCTCTGGTTCTCTCATTGTTGTGAAGCCGAACAAACCGAGAGCTCTTGGTGAGCAGTCAGTGGATGTGACAAACTCTTGCTCTTTACTTGCTCTGAATGATTAAC
>NW_015754129.1:0-508 GCF_001515625.1 Sinocyclocheilus rhinocerous
TTATTATTATCAATCCTGAAAACAGTTCTCTTGAACTCTTGAACAGACTTTTGAATGGTAGTGTATACAATTACACATTTTTATTCTGAGGTTTCCATATGTTAGCAAACTGAACTAAAAAATAATACAACAAGATATTACAACAAAAACCAAACTGTGGTTTGCTGTGTTCTAATACATCCACTCACAATACAAATGATTCTAGCTGAGCTGAATCTGAAATTCTGCGGTAATGCCAACTCTTTCTCGCTTTTGCTGTCCTAAACTGTTTTGCAGGCTCTGGATACTGGCCATACACTGATGATGAAGATGTGCGATACACAGGTGAACACACGCAAGGACATACTACATTAAATGCACATATTGATCTCAAAAACTCATTACACAGAACTTAAACCCATCTTCTCTCAGTAAAGCACTCTTACCACATCATAACACATGAGCGCTGCTGTCAGAACACATTCATTCACAACACAGAGGACACTACATCTCTGACTGCCTGCTTAGG
>NW_015754130.1:0-508 GCF_001515625.1 Sinocyclocheilus rhinocerous
CCTTTTTTTTTTTTTTTTTGCAGTTCACCTACAAGTCCTGGCAAATAAATTTCTACAAGTACAAATATTCCATATGTTTTCTCATTTGATGTGATGGCAGACAGGTTGCGTAATAACTATTCAAGAATTATCTAAAAATTATGTTTTACGTGGACAGCATGTCACAGTGTTCTTGTCACCTGAAGTGTTCTTGTGTGAGGAAATCAGCATCATGAGCCATGACATCAGATCTGGAGAGTCACATCACACATGCATGATGAAGCATTTCAGCCGACCGAGAGAAAATACAGCCCACATGGCTCAAGTTATACGAGCTTTGACGTATGTGGGTATGCGGGGACTCTAGAAACGGTTGCCGCTGCGATCCGTTAACTGAAAGCAATGAATTATTCATCAGTCCTGAGCTCAGAAGAACAGCTGATCATAATCCTGCCACTCTTGCATTTTCAAAAATGGCAAACGTGTACTGAAAATAAAAAACGGTGTAGGATTAACTAGCAATTTTCAC
>NW_015754131.1:0-508 GCF_001515625.1 Sinocyclocheilus rhinocerous
AGTTAAAGAATCAGCAGGTGAATGCTGAAGCACACCACTTCTGTAATACTGGAGAAAACGTGGACACCTGAACAGCTATTACTGGCAAAACTTCTTCACCCTGAGCTTTGTGCTTCTCTTGTTTGAGAAGGTAAGATATGCCCTTTAGTAAGTTGTGTAATGAAAAGTTTCAGGTAGTCTGAGCAGGTGTATTGGTGAGATTTCTGCACCATTTTTATAGTCTCTCCTGAGGGAAGAGATGATTTTGTCATTGATGGTTCCTCTGGTATTGAAGGTTCACACTAGCCCAGCCTCCCGGCACATTTGATAGAACTGACCACGCTGAGAGATCAGATTAGTTGGAGAGTCCATTTCTGTGATGTGCCCTCTGTCCATCACAATCACCCTGTTGGGAACATTTGAATAGGGTTGAGTTTGAACAATCATAATCATATTCTTAGAAATAAACACATGCTCTTTGTTATACCTAGTGTAGTCCATGATGGTGTTGAGACGGTGGGCGATGGTC
>NW_015754132.1:0-508 GCF_001515625.1 Sinocyclocheilus rhinocerous
CACTGGCCTTCGTAATCCATCTTGGCCAGCTGCTAACAAGATTGGGTCTGAAGTTTACCTCCACAATGACTTAATCAGATTAAGATCCAGAAAGATCAAATAATGACCCCGCTTTGGGGCAAGTTCACTTGGCCCTTGATTGCGTTGTGTGGTCCTTGAGATTTATTTATGAATTATGTGTAGTTGATGCTTTTAAAAATATTTTATCCTTCTTGAAGATAATATTAGGTATCAAGTGTCTTAAATTAAGGAAAATAATGTTGCAACCACACCTCTGCAAATCCTATACATGCAACTGAACTCTTGAGCAGGGCTTACAAAGACGCACACTGAATTAAATAAGTTCGTGCAGAGCGGATGCTGAATGTCTCACATGACTCCGTGATTTTCGGGATCCCACTGTTTTGTTTCTGAGTTTATCTCTCTCTCGCACTCTCTCTTTCACTTTCCCCGCTCCCCTGTTCTTAAAAGGGGTAACGGGATTATTGGCAGAGGCATAGAAACGTGA
>NW_015754133.1:0-508 GCF_001515625.1 Sinocyclocheilus rhinocerous
AGGTGTGCTTCATAAAGCCGACAAGTAAATGATTACGTTTACATGCACACAAATTACCAGCTAATTAGTCAGAAAGAGGCAGAGAGCGGGCCATACAAACGCCCACACACACACACAAGACGGAGAAAGCACTGAAAACGATGAACTAAATAAAAGATAACTCGTATATTACACAGCGTTTGGCATTTTACCGTCAGACTAATGTTAGAAGCTGTATACCTGCTCTACCGCTCCGTTTACTCGCTCCTACATCATCCCCACTAAACACCCACTAGCGGCCCTCAGCAACACCAAACGGACATGTACACACATACGCAAAAACACACAAATGACACGATGGTGGAAAGCACCTCGGGGGGGAAGGAAAGCAGAGAAGAAAGAGCTTCTAAGAGAATAAACATGTCTCGCACTGACAGTTTTTCAATGATATCTGCTGAGCCAGGCACAAGTGAGCAGCGCCTCCGAATGACAGATTAGGACTGTATATCCGGAACAGAAGGAGGGGAGA
>NW_015754134.1:0-508 GCF_001515625.1 Sinocyclocheilus rhinocerous
ATTATTGTGTATTGCACTTAAGATTACAAAATATAACATATTTTGCAATATTGGTAGATTGGATTGTGATTGTGGAAATAAGCACTGCATACTAGAATGGAAGAAGATCTGTATACAATTGGCTTAATAGCAGTGTATGTCATTAATGTCAAGTTATGACCTTTTGATTAAAGATTATCTTTAAGATAAAGATTTTTGATTAAAGATAAAGGTAAAAAATATTTCATAAAAAACTAAATATATACACAGATGAATCATTCACAAAAACTAGTAATAATAAGAAAATACATATAGTCAGTTTCAGTTTCAAGCCATATTTTAAGTCCAGATAACCTTCCTAAATTTGTGGTAAGTAAACAGGGTGCAGTGAGCCTCTACTTTATTGTCTGTCTTGAATTTTGAGCAGAAACTGAAGAAAGCAGAAAATGTAGTCTCAACTAAAATTCTCCCTAATACAACAGGGGAATTTTACCACTAGTGTGCATTTTCTCGAAGTTTCCAATGTAGC
>NW_015754135.1:0-508 GCF_001515625.1 Sinocyclocheilus rhinocerous
ATTTCCAAGAAAAAAACATCGTCTTATATTCGGGACAATACGGTCATTTAACAGACCTATTTATGATGATAATACAATCAAATATAATTTAATTAATTAATTAATAAATTATAAAATAATATTCTAAATATATAATAAATCTGTAGTTTGTCAAACAGCTGATTGCCAAGTTTAGTAATTAATAAACTCATAGAATTCCATTAGTGTGGGATCTTTGGATCGCATTGCACGTGTATTGAGCATCATGCCTCGTCTCTGGTGTTTCAGGTGATTTACGAGCTGCCGACAGCCAATCAGTGGTGTTTCGATGTGCAGTGGTGTCCTCGTAACCCCGCCCTCCTGTCAGCCGCATCGTTTGACGGACGGATCAGTGTGTACTCTGTGATGGGAGGACGTCTTCAGCAGCAGCAGCACAGCACGGTGGACCAGGTGAGATTATGGGAACATTTAACCTGCTTTTCTATGAGGAATGATGATCACATGATCTCTCTCTCTGTTCTTAGATCTC
>NW_015754136.1:0-508 GCF_001515625.1 Sinocyclocheilus rhinocerous
ACAGTTTTGTAAGTATTTTTTTTTTATCCCTGAATAAAAGTAAATTTTAAAAAGGAGAAGTTTGCATTTTTCTGATGATCAAACAGTGTTTGCAGTGCCAAGATCATGTGCTCAAATTACCAGCGGACTGAGTTTGAGCTGATAAAAATGTACACCATCAATGCAGTGTCAGTTTCTCTGGATACAACAAGTGTCTGCCAAAAGCATAAATGTAAATGTATAAATACTCTTAGAGTTGTAATTAAGAAACAAAATATGACATAGCAAAATATACATTAAAAAAAGTTTTAATATCAGGTCAGTGCAGCTGCATTTAGCAATGAAATATGCAGGTCAAATTGACCTGCAAACATCATAATTTTGTATGCACATTCCACAGCACAGCAAAGGCATGTTCATGACCCTAAATGAAAAAAAGGTCACATTTCAAGAAAAATACCATAGGTTAACCGGTATTTTAAAAAAAAATAAAAAAAAGTAAAAAATGTAAAAGTAAGTAGTGAATCTA
>NW_015754137.1:0-508 GCF_001515625.1 Sinocyclocheilus rhinocerous
CACATCACAATCAGGAATTATGAATCAATTCATAAATCAGACACAAACACGTGATCTTTAATATAATAACCTGCACCAAACTTCTCCTATATCTTATAGGTATGTTTTAACAGTCTTTGATAAGAATATTATATACGAGTGTTGAGATGTTCAGAGATCTCACTACACACCGGCTGAATGATTGACCTGGTCTCCTAGCAACAGTGACAGCAGCTGTTGCCGAGCAACAGTAACGACTGTACTGGACTGTGTCAAACTGATATTCAACCATCTGAATACATTCATGTACATCATGAACAAATATGATCTATCTGTAAAATCACGTCACAGATCGACATGTCAACATGTACACATGTCTCTGAAGTGTTTTTGTATCATCAGCTCTCTGACTGATGTGAAAGCAGTGCTTGTAGATTACAGTGTAATCTGTCACCGGCGTGCAGTGCATCATGGGATACTGGCCTGAGTGTGTGTGTGTGTGTGTGAGTGTGTGTGTGTGAGAGAGAGA
>NW_015754138.1:0-508 GCF_001515625.1 Sinocyclocheilus rhinocerous
AAGCCAAGCTTTATCATTTGTTTATCCGTATTACATCTGTTTTTAATTTGTTGAACATCAATTAAATTTGTTCTCTTAAATTGGTTTGGACGTGTTTTGTATTTTCTAGTTTGGGGAACTAGAGAGAAAAGGGCTAT
The DNA here is from genome assembly GCF_001515625.1 of Sinocyclocheilus rhinocerous. Lineage (NCBI taxonomy): Eukaryota > Metazoa > Chordata > Actinopteri > Cypriniformes > Cyprinidae > Sinocyclocheilus > Sinocyclocheilus rhinocerous. The sequence continues at coordinate 138 of NW_015754138.1, forward strand.
TGAAGCTACTGGTAGTGTGAGCACCACAGCAAAATTAATGTCCTCTTGCCCTTATATAGATGTCTCTATGGGGGGAGTTAAGGTGTCTTGTTTATTGGACACCGGTTCAATGGTGTCCACAGTCACAGAGAGTTTCTTTTTGCAACATTTGAAGACTGGCCGTTTGTAGGCCTGTCGGTGGCTTCAGCTTAGGGCTGCTAATTGATTAGCCATACCTTATTTAGGCTATCTAGAATTGGATGTGCCACTGTGTGGAAAGGTTATACCTGGTTGTGGCATACTCGTAGTAAACGATCCTCCGGGTGGTGCTAGTGTCCCGGGGGTTATTGGGATGAATATCATTAGCAAATGCTATGAGCTTCTGTTTTGTC
>NW_015754139.1:0-508 GCF_001515625.1 Sinocyclocheilus rhinocerous
GACTGTTAATCTCTCTCCTGCAATGTTTTATGCGAATTTACTGTTCCTGTTTTCTTAAAAATGGGAGCATGAGCGCCTGCATTTACACCTGATAAACAGATAAAAACAGACAGAGGTAGAGACAGACAGACAGGTGGCCAATGCACAATCATTAGCTGAACATTATTGTTTCATTTATGAGCTTTAATTCATAGGAACCAGCGTCAGACTGTCTAATGTGTTTTTCCCTTGGGTGCCAGAAATCAGTTAATGAACATGCCATTTAAAACCAAGATGAAAATGTCAGTTAATTATCTGAAAGGAAACACCACGAGGCAGATTAATTCTGATAAAAAGAAGAAAGTCATTACGGTCCGAGCGTCTGTTCATTTACGGAGCTCAAGATGACATGTGCGTTTGACGGAGCCTCTGAATTCAACCCAAATGCTTTATGAAGACGTGAGGTATGATGAGGGAAACGTGTGTGAATCTCTGTTAGCGTTTAGCACTAAATAGGGCCTGTGGGACA
>NW_015754140.1:0-508 GCF_001515625.1 Sinocyclocheilus rhinocerous
ATTAATAATTTAGCTGTCTATTAATAACCTATAACGTCTCAAAGCCACCGATTTGCAGTAAATGTGACTACAAGCATAAATAAGACTACAAATTAATTTATTTGCAAACATAATTCATAAAGGGCGATACATTTACATTCAGTGCTTATTATTATGGTAGGGAGTTGTTCATTACTTATGTACAGTATGTTACAATTTTTAAGTTCTAATTCGATTGTAATGATGCACATAAGGTTTCTTCCACAGCTGTGTTTTCGTGCAGATTTACTGCATAAAACTGGAAACCCTGGAGACTTGCAGTGTGCCTACAGCCATTTAACAAGTGACTCAACATTATTCACTTTTACTTTTCGCAAAAACAAAGAAAGAAAGAAACTAAGAGGAAGACTAAACGAAAGAACCAGCAAAGTCGAGATGATGTTGATCCGTCTGCGTTTTCAAAGAGTCGAATGGCTCACCGTCTCCAGATAACAAGCGCATCTCTGTCTTTTAATTATTTCGAATGCAG
>NW_015754141.1:0-508 GCF_001515625.1 Sinocyclocheilus rhinocerous
TCAAACATACAGTCTTTAATAACATCCAGGGAAACAGGAAAACACGCGTAGCAAGGGTTAACATCAACAATTCCAGACAAGGGAAAACAGAACAGGTTAGAACTCAAATAGGGCAGATAACCAGTCTCTTCTTGGCTTATATCGAAATCCTCTGAAATTTTAATCCTAGTTTTCTACTTTTAATTCATGACCGGTGTTTTGTTTTGCTTTTTCCTCTGTGCTTCTGCAGTCAACACTTCTCACTGGAGCTTACTCTACTCCAACGTCCAACGTCATGCGCTGGAATGCCACTCTCTCGTGAACGCGTGTACGACAGTTAGCGGAAGATAGAGATTACCGTTTATAAACTTTATAAGCTTTATGGTTTATTTCTTATACAAATGCATCGTTTCACTTCAGAAGGCCTTTATTAACCTCACAGAACCATGTGGAGTACTTTTTATGATGGATGTTTAAATTTTTTGGCTTCAAAATCTCGACCACTATTCACTGCCATTATAAAGCTTGG
>NW_015754142.1:0-507 GCF_001515625.1 Sinocyclocheilus rhinocerous
AACATGTGTATCTATCTATCTATCTATCTATCTATTTATTTAACTTGAGCCTTATTTAAATTTTATTATCATTATTTTTTTCCAGAACAATGAAAATATATTTTGCCTCCCATAAACCACAATTAATATTATTTAAAACAAAGAAGAAAACAAAGGAGAACCTTTAAAAGCAATTTCCAGATTAAAATGTGCATTTCCCAACACACAGTGCTTGCGTCCTGAACAGTGCTGGCTCATTCCAAACGTCATTGGCAAAATTCACCTCATAAATCAAGTACTTAAGAGAAGGATAGATTTTTCTCAAGGCAACTCCCACACAGCGACACTGTCAGAATCAATCTTTGCTAATGACACAGATGTCCGAAACATTGGTCTCAATACTCATTGATACCAGCTTTAACCATACGCAAAAATAAATCCATCCCACTGAAGTTTATTGTATCTCGCCGTCAGTTTTTCTGGTAGAGCTGTAACCTCACTTCTGCAGGTGATGAGTCACGCATGAAA
>NW_015754143.1:0-508 GCF_001515625.1 Sinocyclocheilus rhinocerous
CACACACTCACGCACACTCTCACACACTCACGCTGTCACGCATGCATTCAAACCGCTGATGAGGCATTTTCAGACACACCAATCACACGCATGATGAAGACAACACGCTTACAAAATAATTATTAATAAAAATCAGAGACAAACCCCCAGCTGGACACAGGTTATGCAGGCACTGCGAATGGTTTATCTTAGGAATAATCACATCAGGGTTATTAGGTTAAAACCAAGATCATAAAAAAGACAAACAAACAATAAATAAATAAAACAAATAAATAAATAATCAGCTAGTTGCCAAGGCAACATTTTCGTTTAGTTTAAATTGAAGTACTAAAATAACCAAAACTAAATAAACTAACACTTAAAAACATAATATTAATAAAAACTATTAAAAAATAATTTAAAAAATGACAAAAACACTTTAAAATTTCTAAAATTTTAAATTGAATTTAAACCGACTACAACTTAAAATTAAAGTGAAAACAGAAAAAAAAAAACATTTTTAAAAATC
>NW_015754144.1:0-508 GCF_001515625.1 Sinocyclocheilus rhinocerous
CACCTAAGGACACACACAGGTCAGTTTCCATTCCTGCCAAGTGTAATTGCCGTTTCGCAGATCCAATGTAAACATCGCGACATTTACGCATTCGCACACTTTGGGCACACTGTGTTCCGCACAAGTTCAGTTTTTACTTGATTGGACAACTGTTGTGTTGCAGTGATAATCTTTATTAAACATTAATTTACTGTACCTAGTCGTTTTAAAGGAAATAAATTGTTATTCGCGGTAAGTAGCATCGTACTGTCACACCCACTATGAGGAAACTATACGGTAAACAGCAACAGTTCTTCTCCCCCCGGTGCCTCCTATTTGAGCCAACTCAACACACATATGCCCAATAAACCAGTTTTCAGTTTCAAGTTAAAAGCACTTTATTGGCACGATTGTTCTGCGTACAATATTACCAGCGCATTAATGCACCCAATAAAACGGTGACAGAAAAAAATATATATAAATAAAATAAAGTGGCAGGAATGTAAAAAAAAACAAAAAAAACAGTGAC
>NW_015754145.1:0-508 GCF_001515625.1 Sinocyclocheilus rhinocerous
CAGAACCAACAGGCTGATCTGAAAAAGCTATAATGCAACATCAATAACTTTTTTAATCTTCAAAGGACCTTAAACAACAGTATATAGTACACAACTAAAACGGCTCCTGATGAGATGATTATTATTGTTGAACGGACAGTGCTGCAAAGAGCTCTCGGCTCCAGCCAGCTAAAGTTTGATCTGTCCGTTCTTTACGAGGCTTTGCAGGGATGCCGGGGCCCCTGAATGAGGCTTTTGTGTGTGTAATATCAGCACCGGTTGAGTAAACTTTAACCATAAAACTCCTGCTTTCACAACAACTCAGGTTTACGCCTGTTGCCAAGAAACCGATTACCATACCTAGGAGATTAACCTCAAAAAAACATCTAAGCACTTGCTGAAACTGCGAGTGGTCACTGCTACCATGCTAGGGTATTCTGGGTAATGGCCAGGGCATTGTAATGTGGTTGCTAGGGTGTTTTAGGTGGTTGCTAGGCGGATTTGCTGAAGCAAAAGAGTGAATGGGAAT
>NW_015754146.1:0-508 GCF_001515625.1 Sinocyclocheilus rhinocerous
CACTGATTCTTGAGAAAAGAGAAAAAATGCCCCACAACTTCACCTTGCATTAGTGTTTATTTTAACAGTAAAACTGAATTTTAAATGCTTAATAAATATTTGACACATGACTTTTTATCTAACAGTGTTTTTGAGTGATAACCGTGACATTGAGTGATAAACAGACATGAAAATAGACTTTTACTGATTATTGATTACAATAATTGTTGAATTATTAATATACAATTATTGAAAATTACAATAAAGATATTCTGATAGTTAATTAAATTGTTAATGATAACTTTCTGTTAAATGACGGTAAAGATTTGGAAGCAACGGGTTAAAATACATAATCTGAGGATAAATATCAGCCTATAAATAATGTTGAGCTCAAGACACAAGCTGATCACTGAATGTATTCCAGCTCTACAACTGATTCTCAGACTCTCCTGATCATCAGGTCTATACAAAGACCAAATATGACAGTTTGATCCACATCTTCAGCTCTACTGAACAATCAGTCTGACTG
>NW_015754147.1:0-508 GCF_001515625.1 Sinocyclocheilus rhinocerous
CAGATTTAGAGGCTCAGTGGCAAGGTGACATCCTTCGGCTCTTCTACTGCGCTACTTCGGCTCCACTTACAGCGCTACTGCTGCTACTTCTGCTGCTAGAGTCAGTGACGCAAACGCACAATCACAGCTAAATATTACAATGTGAAAGGACGTGGAACGTGGAAACCAAGCATTAAAATTAGCTGTAGCTCCAGAACCACTGCTACCTAGTCAACTTCAAGTAACTTGTTAATTTGCTTATTAAATAGGAGCTCTACACACCTTTTTTAAGGATCGTGGCACTAGGAAACCAGGGATCAAATACTTGTCAGATATTCCAGATGAATAATTCACCCTACTGTGGCGTAGGCACCAGACACACTCAGTCTCTGCTCTTCAGATTGTGACATGTGTCTCTGAGGAGAGTGAGGATTGTGATATGAGCGCGGGGGAGAGAGGTGCTGTATTTAGAAGCGGGACGATCAGAAGAGCCGAAGGATGTCACCTTGCCACTGAGCCTCTAAATCTG
>NW_015754148.1:0-508 GCF_001515625.1 Sinocyclocheilus rhinocerous
CAGTGACTTAAATTTTATGGTGTTTTTTCTTTTTCTTTTTTGATATTTGACAGCTGGTGACCATGATTTTTGTTGTGTTGGAAACATATTAGTAATGACCTGCCTTTAAGTTCCACAGAAGAAAAAAAAAAACATTCTGATTTGGAATGATATAAGGGTAAATAAATGTTGAAATTGTTTTTGTTTGAACTTTACTTTTAATATATTGCAGTTTCCCTGCTATTTCCCCTTTCTCTCTAGAAACGATGACCTTGCTCCTGTTCCAAACAGCCCCTTTAAGGCACATGATGTGTACAATTAATTATTAATATTGTTCTATGTCACTGTGGACTGGACGGCATATTATAAGTACCCAGTCCACCGAGAGAATTGGTTTGGCAGAGGAGAAGTGGGCCAACGCCTGGGGCACTGCACTGCCGGGCAAAATGTCCAGTACCGTTGGTGGTGTGATACCGTCCTGCTCGTAAACCACAGTTGTTCCAGGTTCACCACCCTGCAGAAAAAATCA
>NW_015754149.1:0-508 GCF_001515625.1 Sinocyclocheilus rhinocerous
TTCACAGTCATTTTGTGTATTAAATATCACATGTTTGGTATTATTTCAAGAGGGCAGGTGTTGAAAAGCCCTGAAATGTGATCTCCAGACCGGGCAGCCCCTGTCCGAACCCCTCAGTGCAGGTGAACGGAAGAGGCTTCCCTCCTTTATGAGACGTATTTGAGTGCAGGTGGAGAAGTGACCAATCAGAGGGCAAGAAGAGCTTCTACCTAAGCAGGTATCACCCGTGTGAGGATCTTTAAAGCTGCTGTGTGTGTGCGTGCGTGTGTGTGAAGGCAGGCAGTCAGTCTATCGGAACCATCTCACCCGAAAAACCCTCTGAATACCAAACATCGAGATAAAACACACCGATTATGGAGACCAGAGGTGTTCTAGGTTTGTGTTTCGCCTGCCTTGGCGTGTTTACCGGCGCGCGTGGCGATAAAAAGGACATCTATGCGAAAGTCGTGAATTTGGTGTCTCCAGGTGAAGAGTACCCCTTACGAAAAAGAAGTTTATTCAAGTGTGC
>NW_015754150.1:0-508 GCF_001515625.1 Sinocyclocheilus rhinocerous
CTGGGAATGAGTGATATATGAAGACCACTTAAAGCCTTTGTGTCTTGTACATTGCATCTTTGAGAGATTAGAAGTGTGACATTAAAATGGAAATCACTTCACTCGGGCATGACAAGGGACACTACGTGACCCCCAGCGTCCTAGTGAGACTGGCGTCTGACCGAATGATCCTTCTGGGAGGGAGGTAGTCATGAAGCGCTCCGCAGGGAGAGGGGGAACAGGGCGGTGTGCAGGAGAAAGATTTTCTTCAGGGGGAGTAAACAAATCAGTCATTCTTCTGGGCCATTCTACGAAATGGGTGCCTTTTCTATTTTGAGTTATTTTTAATTTATTGTAATAAAGTAGCCTAATATAAAGTTATGCTTCAAAAGGGTTACAAGGTTAAACAGTTATAGTTGGATTTTACATTTACATTCAATGTAATGTTTAATGTTCGAAATAAATACAATATGATACATATTTATATTGTGTGTGTATGTATATACACACACGCACACAATTATTATTA
>NW_015754151.1:0-508 GCF_001515625.1 Sinocyclocheilus rhinocerous
CCATTAGATTACATGGAGAGGGCAGGGTTTATGACCTATACTGGGTCCAGCCACCTTGGGGCGATCGAAACCTTTTAGCTTCACTTTTCAGGACTTGTGCAGCACACTTGTAGTTGTAATCGAATCCACATCCAACCACGCAATGGGTTGTGGGCAACATTAGCCGTTAGATTGTGCACAGATCTGCATTTCGAATTTCCACCAGAGCCATCTGGGTACCTTTGGGATCCTCATTTCAATATACTAAGATTTGTGACACTAATACTAATTTTGAATATTATTTAGGACAGATAGTATGTGAACTGGGACGTAGCTTTTGAAATCAAATAGCTTTCCATTATGACTGCGCTCTTCGATAATTCGCGCAGTACCTGCGCGTAGGCTAATTGACTCCTCCCCCAGTAACACAACTGTTTATACATATAGCCTAGAAACATTAAATATAGGCATTAGGCTACATGTTTAATCGTATTAATATTTTGTAGGTTTTAATGTTTTTATTATTATT
>NW_015754152.1:0-508 GCF_001515625.1 Sinocyclocheilus rhinocerous
CCCCCCCGACTGCTACAATATGCTAGCGTCAACTCCTGCCTCCACATCTGTCTGTCTCTCTCTGCAGCACTGATATCTTTGTTGCTTCGGTCACAGTGATATTACCAAAGGTAAAATATAAGCAGACAACTGAAATGCCAGCTGCAGACATCAGGGAGGCAGACATGAGTTGAATGTAATGAAACACTCAAGAATAAACGGATATTTGACAGTTCAGTGTTAGTCTGGGAATTGTTTTGCTGTGCACTGCAGGTATGTGTGAGCGAGTCAGTCTCTGAACAAGTGAAAGACCTTTCAAGGCAAGACACCACAGGTGAATAGGGGAAAAAATTTTAACTAGTAGATATCACCATACGTCCCCAGTTGATTAACCACAGAACATGAAGACAGTTGATTTGTATTACAAAATGTTGTTTGAATATGCAAATGAAGAATTATCTGATTAAATATGCACTTCTTTGCATACAACTACAGAACAGAAATCTGAACATTGGATAAAGCTATTTTT
>NW_015754153.1:0-508 GCF_001515625.1 Sinocyclocheilus rhinocerous
CCGAAAAAAAAAAAAACGTCCCGCCACGTGCTCATTTAACATCATCAATAAACAACAGGAAAAGTCTGACAGAAACGAATAATTGGAGAAGTTCACTGTGCTGTGGGTTTTACCGCCGTTTAACAGTTTAACCGTCTTTTGTATCATTGTCTTTATATTTGTGAGATTATTAGTGTTGTTTTTGTAGGATTTCTCTGATCAAAGCGCTTATATTTTCACCAAAATGCAGCACTCTGAGTCATTAATACTTCCTGTAGCCTGTAGCATACATCCTCTCTCTCTCTCTCTCTCCTTCAACCGCCATGTTTTTTTCTTCTTTTTTTGCCCTTGGTCTTTCCTCTAACATTCTCTCTGTAGGGTTGTATGTCTTGTGTTAAATAAATAAATACATATATACATAGTGTATTTAATGTAATGCATTTTCTTTGATGAGCATCCTCTGAATTTTCTGAATTAAAATTATTTATTTATTTATTTATATTTATTAATTCTAAAGTAAAAAAAAAAA
>NW_015754154.1:0-508 GCF_001515625.1 Sinocyclocheilus rhinocerous
CTCAGTGCGCAGAGGTGAAGCTGCTGTACGGTCTGGCTCTGGTCGGCGGGATTTTCCTCATGGAGCTGACACGCTCCTGGTCTCTAGCTTTCATGTGGGCTGTCAGCTACCGCACGGCCGCACGCCTCCGGGGAGCCGCGCTCACTTTCGCCTTCCAGAAGATCCTGCGACTGCGCAGCACTAAAGACATCAGCACTGGAGAGGTGAACTGTGTGTTAATACTCCCGTAATAAACACTAAACTATTCATTAGGAACAGAACTTGTGTAAACAAGCTTCGCATTTCGATATGGAGAGATTTACTTGAATGTAAAGGGAAAATAACATCTGAGAGGGTTCATGGGCGAGTTTAAGCCCACTTTTTCATGTGACCTTTTGGCCCTTTAAAATCAGTGTGGGCTTGTGTTTGTGAGGTCTGAGTGCCAGCGCTGATGCGGGTTAAGCGTGCCATGTTTTAGTTTGGCTGACTCATCCTGTTACTCTTTCAGCTGGTAAACATTTGCTCCAGT
>NW_015754155.1:0-508 GCF_001515625.1 Sinocyclocheilus rhinocerous
AAAGTTTGTTTGCTAATGCTAGCTTAAACGAAGCAGGTGAGGACCAAAACAAACTAGGCTAAGCGCAAATACGAGCACGAAACTATGTGAGGTGTTTTTGCATGGATCATAGCAGTTTCAATGTGAAATGTGTGGGAAGTATGGCATGTTTTGTGTAAACTGAAAAAATCATAAAAATACCCGATGATCATGGTGCCCTGATGTCATTAATATCAATTGTACACATTTAAAAGTATTGTTAGATGTCTCCTTTTTCACATTTCCAGGTTTCTCGGTAGCGGAATTCATTATAGACGATAAACGACATGTTATAAATTTCTGGTGAATGAGAGACTACAGCAAATTCTTCTTCTATTTTGTTCATGATTGCATTTCCACAACTTTCCTTTCACTTCCTCAGCTGTTGTATTAGACACCAGGAGGTCAGGGACTGGCTGTTTAGCAGGTTCCTGTAGATGTTTCAGGTTATAGTTTCTGTTAACCCCTGCTGGTAGATGCTGGAACTACA
>NW_015754156.1:0-508 GCF_001515625.1 Sinocyclocheilus rhinocerous
TACTAAAATAACTAAAACTAAAACTGAAATAAAAATTAATAAAACCATAGACATTAAAAAACAAAAACTAACAGAAATGACAGACACAACAAAATGACTAAATGGAATTAATTGAAATGAAAATGGAAAACATAAAAATAAAAACTAATTTAAACAACAACTACAATAGTATCTCAATAATACTAAAATAACAAAAACTGTCCTCACTGAATGATAAAATAAAATTTAAAATAAATAACAAAATAACAAAAATAAATAAATGTATTTACAGTAATGCAGTTCCAATGGAAGTCTATTTAAAAGCAGAAATATGCAACTCTTATTTTTGTTAAAGCTCTTTTTTGGTGTTACAAGGTCATAACAGGATTCAAAGGTTGCATATGACCAGACAAGATTACAAGCAATTTGACCAACCTAATCTCATGTTGAAACTTACAATCTTTATATCTTGTGACTCTACTAACATAAAAGAGTGTGTTTTAACATTTATTCAGTTCCATTGGTAGTG
>NW_015754157.1:0-508 GCF_001515625.1 Sinocyclocheilus rhinocerous
CGTTCCCTCAATTGCTTGCTCTAAAATCCCTTGCATTCACTCGTTTACCCTCAAACCCCATGCACTCCCACAGTCGCTTGGTCTAAAACCCGATGCTTTTTCCCTTCCCTCAAAACTCGTCCCGTTCGCTTACGCAATGGGTTTTTACGGTAAGCAAATGAGGTAATGCATTCGCTCGTTCGCCCTTACACCCCTCGCATTCGCTCGTTCACTCTCAAATCGCATGCGTTCTGTCGCTTGCTCAAAAATCCCTTGCATTCACTCGTTCCCCCTCAAACCCATTGCTTTCCTTCACCTGTTTGCCCTAAATCTTCTCGCATTTGCTTATTTGCTGTAAAACTCTATTGCGTTTCCCCTCCTTCAAAACTCCTCGTGTTCGCTCGTCCACAAAACTCCTCCCGTTCACTCACGAAATGGGTTTTTAGTGTAAGCAATGAGGAACCGCATTTGCTCGTTCACCCTGAAACCACTCTCGTTCACTCTCAAACCCCTTGTGTTCCCTCAATTG
>NW_015754158.1:0-508 GCF_001515625.1 Sinocyclocheilus rhinocerous
CGTCTGCGTCTGCGCAGCACTCACCAGATACTGGCAGACGAAGATGCGCACGAAGACGGCCAGAGCGACGCTGCAGACGAGCCGGAAGACACAGAACGAGTCCAGCTCCACACCGCCACCGTCCTGAGCCGTCTTCTCAGCGGACAGCTGTCCTCGCAGCTTCATGGCGTCGTCGAAGCGGGACAGGTACTTCTGCAGACCCCTGCGAGGAGACACCGAGCGCTCGTCTGCCGCCGCTTCATCCGAGACGCTCCCCAGAGACTCCGACAGCAGCGGAGACAGCCTCTTCGAGGAGCAGGCCTCCATCCCGTCCAGATCCAGCTGCAGCCGCGGCTCCAGGACTCTGGCTGCTGGCAAACACACGAGTCTGTGAGCGAGCAACTTACAGGAATAGCTACATTTACATTTAATCATATAGCGGACGCTTTTAACCAAAGACACAAAAGAGGACAATAGAAGCAATCAATCAACAAAAGAGCAATGATATACAAGTGCTATAACAAGTCTC
>NW_015754159.1:0-508 GCF_001515625.1 Sinocyclocheilus rhinocerous
TTTGGCACGAGCCAGTATATCGCGGCCAGAAAGGGCAATAGGAATGCTCTCCTCCTAAAATAAAAAAAAATAAAAATCTAAGGAATAGTTTACCCAAAAACAAAAATTTGCTGAAAATGTACTCATCCTCAGGTCATCTGAGAATTTGTTTACTTCATCAGAAAAAATTTGGGGAAATTTAGCATTACATCATATGCAGTGAATGGGTGCCGTCAAAATGAGAGTCCAAACATCTGATTAAAACATCACAATAATCCACATCACTCCAGTTCATCAATTAACATCTTGTGAGGAGAAAAGCTGCATGTTTTCAAGTAACAAATTTCATTAAGGCATTTTAACTTTAAATGGTCACTTCTGGCCAAAACACGAGTCCATAATACAAAAAAATATTCATTCCCTGTTGTCCTCTCACATCAAACTCCACCAACATATTTGTTTAGAACTGTTTGCGCTTGTATCAGGTGCTTGATTTGTGCATATTTCTCTCCTGATTCAGACAAGATGA
>NW_015754160.1:0-508 GCF_001515625.1 Sinocyclocheilus rhinocerous
TTCTTTTTTTTGTTTAATACATTTTATTAATATAGTTACATAATGCAGAATTATTATATACAATTATATAATGCAGGATATAATGCAGAATTTACTTTTGGCCCACAGCCCTCAATTAAGTTTTTTTTTTTTTCAATTAGATTTTTGGGCCCTTCATAAAGTATAGTGTAAAATTGTTGTCACCTTTCTTTTTTATTATGCCATTGAGACATACTTTAAAACATGATACTAACTTAATTAATAATGTAATTAAACGTAATTAATAGTAATGTAATTAAAGGTATAGTTCACCAAAAAATGAACATTCTTCCATCCCGTTTTAAAGGAGTCTTGTAAGTGTTTTTTTTTTATCTTACTTTTATTGTTTTGTATGAGTACTGTTTTTTTGTTTTGTTTTGTTTTTTGTGTGTGTAACTGTATGTGCTGCCGTCTTTGAAGTCTCCCTGGAAGAAGAGATTGTAATGTCTCAATGGGATTCTCCTGGCTAAATAAAGGATAAATAAATAAA
>NW_015754161.1:0-508 GCF_001515625.1 Sinocyclocheilus rhinocerous
TTTCCCTGCTTGTTTTACGATCACATTTGATGTAATAAACTGAGATGATGCGCATCAGTTTTGGTGGATAAACGCCAGTGCTGACAGTGCACCTGCTAAAAGCAGCTCCGGTTGTGGCATTGATGGTACTGTGATAATACTGTATACCGTGATAAAAGCTTTAGCAATTATTGCAACATGAAAATCTGATGGCGTCACATGCCTAGCTCCCACTTTAAGTGAACCAGTTCCCAGGAAATCTACAGTACAAGATGGATTAAAATGCTGATAAACGCATGAAAAGATGAGACCAACGTGTATGACAAATGTTAGTGTTAAATTGTATAAAACTCCTTTTGTTCTGTGGCACCTAAAGTCAAATTACAAGTTCCAAGAGTTTTTGTTATTGATTGAAACGACACATTTTATCATGTTACACCCACACTTCCAGGTTCAAATGCAGTCGAGGGTCTTTACTGCAGGTTGACGGCACACACTGGGGCGATTGGGGCGACTGGAGTCAAACATG
>NW_015754162.1:0-508 GCF_001515625.1 Sinocyclocheilus rhinocerous
AGGTGCATCAATGGCTAATTATACTTCTACACTCATTTATTTGTTCATTTGTGTCTTTCCAGACATTGTGGATATCCTGACCTTTCCATTCGCGAGCACCGGTGAGAGGTTTGGTGTGATACACACATTCTCCTCCTTTAGAAACAGAGATCTAGAATGGAGACGTACCCTCGCTTTCAAACAGCCAAGGTCAGACTTGCTGTCAAGAGGCTTCATTCAAATTCTCACTGCTACAACACCCTTATAAACACTCAGAATATCCGAACAACAGCCTAGCAACTCCCTAGAAAGTATTAACAACACCTTAGCAACTGCTTAGCAACACTTAAGCAGCCACCCAAAACACATAACACGATTACCACTACTCAAGACATGCCCTAGAAACTATCCTAAATGCAACACCCCTGTCATAAAATACCTTAGCAACACTCAGCAATGTCATAGAAATGATACATAACACCTTAGCAACAACCTGGCAACAGCCCTACAACCATCCAGAATGCACCAT
>NW_015754163.1:0-507 GCF_001515625.1 Sinocyclocheilus rhinocerous
AGAGAAAGGGAAACTTGAAATCGCATCATATGACCCCTTTAAACAACCTAGTCAAGGGATAGTTCACCCAAAACTGAAAACTGTCATTTACTCACCTTCATGTCATTCCAAACCCATAAGACTTTTGTTTATTTTTTGTCCCTCCATTGCATGAAGCCAAAACTTTGATGCTTCAGAAAGTTCATAAGGACTTTGTAAAAGAAATCCATATGAATCAAGCAGTTGTTTGTAAACCAAAGAGGCCTGTTTTCACGCATTAAGTAAGCACATTTGAGCTTCTGTTTACCATATTTGTTGTGCTTTATGAATTTGCATTGATCATTGTTATATGTGAATAACAGCCTAAATTAAATCTGTTCATCATATAAAGCGATCGTGTCTCTTTAGAAGATGTGGAATAAACCGTTCAATTCAGATCAATTTCTTTAATTACTTCTTTATGCTTCTTTATGGATCTTCATAAACTTTTTGAAGCATCAACATTTTGGTTGTGTAGACTTTCAATGG
>NW_015754164.1:0-508 GCF_001515625.1 Sinocyclocheilus rhinocerous
TTGCTGCTCAAGAAACATTTATTATTATTATTATTATCAATGTTGGCAAACGGTTGTGCTGCTTAATATGTTGATGAAACTGTAAAACATTTTCTTTTCAGGATTATTTGATTAGTAGAAAGTTCAAAAGATTTATTTGAAATACAAATTTCTATAACATTATTAATGTCTTTGCTGTCACTTTTGATCAAGTATAAAGTATAAAGAATAAATTTAGTATAAATAAATAAATACATAAAATTTAGAAACATGTAACTACCAGCACATACTAACTAAGCCATGCTAAACAGCCCTTAAGTGCAGTGTTATGGAGTTTTCCTGTAGAAAGCAGGGAATTCTAGGTAAACAAATGTAGCAAATGTGCATTGTGGGTATGGTATATATGGTAAAAAAAGACCCTATAGATGATGACATTAGCTAGGAAGTGGGACCCTAATCTAGCTAAACATGTACCCTTGTGCACGCTCTGTCAATATTGAGAGAGGGTTAATGAGGTGATCAATATATA
>NW_015754165.1:0-506 GCF_001515625.1 Sinocyclocheilus rhinocerous
AATTTAGGAACATTCCATTTTAGAATTTTCCAAACATTATGGAAATGTTACTTTTGAATGTTCTCTGAATGTAACATTTTAAAAACCGTTGGATGAACATCCAACTCGAACATTTCAGAAACAAAACGTTCCATGAACAATGTAAATAATGTTTTTGCGCTAACATTTTAAGAACATTATTAAAGACAAGGTAACGTTTTTCATAACAGAACCTTGCCGTTTTTGAACAATAGAAACATTTATTTCACTGTATTATCATGATTTATCTGTCTGTCTAAATAAATGAAAGTAATGATTCTTTATACATAAATGTGTGTTTGTATGTATATTAGGCATATTTTGGCCATCTAACATTCTGAAATAAACCTGCAGATGATCATGATAATTCACTGAGGCAGAAACGTGTTGAGAGTCTAAGAACAAAAACAGAAAAATCACATCCCATAACTCAAATAAATTCGTCCCTTTTAGCTATAAACACACACACACACACACACACACACACA
>NW_015754166.1:0-508 GCF_001515625.1 Sinocyclocheilus rhinocerous
CCAGCGACTTAACACTGCTTTTGTGCTCCAGGGACACATATCTCATCATTTTCCCATTCAGACACTTACAAGTAGGTTTTAGTTTTAGTTTCAAACTTAATGAATGTTGCACCACTTAAACTGCAGCAGACAAACTCCTTTTAACACAAAGCCCTTCTGTTGGTTTTGTTACTCGTGTCTGTTCAGCCGTGAGCATGGTGACCCCCATTCACGATCTGCACGGATGGGACCTGGGCTCCATGGTGAAGGGCGAGAGACTGATGCGCTGCAAGCTGGCCAGTGTTCACCGTCTGCTGGATCTGTACGGCTGGACACAGCTGCCCAACACCTGCCTCACAGTAAGAAACACCTTCTGTCAGCATGCCAAGACTCACGCATTACAAGTAATGTGAGTTACGTAGTCAGATTACTTTTTAAAGTAACTAGTAAAGTAACACATTACACATAAAACACATAAAGTAACACTTTTAATTTAGAAGGAAATATCTGAGTTACTTTTTCAAATAAG
>NW_015754167.1:0-508 GCF_001515625.1 Sinocyclocheilus rhinocerous
TAAGGGTTGACTTTTATTGCAACTTAACTTGTACTTACCTTTGTCGGCGCATCACTAATGTCTGCCTTTCATATTTACAGTTCCTAGAGTTTGCCGTCAGTCACCTGTTCCTGTCTCATCGCCGACTCCCTATGGTTTATTAATTTTTATTAAGATTTTGATGTTAAATTATTGTTCAATAGTTCTGTACATTTTAATTATGAAGATATGCCTTTAATTATCAATTATGTGTGATTTTCAATACGAATTTTATATTTGATCATTGCTTTAAATACATTTAAATTGTGATGGTTGATTTCAATTATGTGTTATATTTGTTAAATTGTGATGGTTGATTTCAATTATGTGTTATATTTGTTAATTAAGTTAAGAGTTAAACTTGGAATTTCAATTGTTTATTTTTTATTAAAAATAGTATATTTGACCTGATTCCACTCATCAGCTCGTTAGTAGAGACCGCAAGAACTAAATTGGGTATGTCTGATTAGGGAGACATACAAAATGTGCA
>NW_015754168.1:0-508 GCF_001515625.1 Sinocyclocheilus rhinocerous
GAATTCGTACTCAGAGTACGGGCTCAAGCCACCGATGCTGTAGCGGGTGGAGGCCACTCCGTCCACTTCCTGGAAGCCGTTGTCTGAGACTTTGGCCCGGTACTGAATCACATAGTAGGATACGGGTTCGGGGTTACCAGAATCCCATGTTAGAGTTACACTGGTGGCGGTGGTTTCCGTGACGATCAGAGAGGTCGGAGGACGAGGCAGAGCTGAGAATGCAAAAGAAACAAATGTATTTAGTTTCCTGATAATTATGATTGTGAAGAATAACAATAATATTGGCAAGTCTGCATGAGCATGAACATCTAAAGTGACCCAAAAAGAACAGTGTGATTTGGTTTCCTTCATTAATTAGTGTGTATTGACAGCAGTACAGCTCAGTGCACTTCATTTTAACAGCAAATTAGACTCAATTATATCTAAAACACAACAGAAACGCATAATTTGGTCTATTCAGCAGTAGTATTTGCCCCCCGATTAATTTTCAATGACATTCTTATTTAAA
>NW_015754169.1:0-508 GCF_001515625.1 Sinocyclocheilus rhinocerous
TTATGCACTTCCTTTGACCCAAATATTGTGATTCTTAAATTTCTTTATTCCGTTTTGTTGTGCATATAGAGCAACATGAATAAAGATCTGAATCTTTTGTTCAAAGCACCAGATGGGCATGATGAACCAAAAATATCTACTATTAATGGCATGTAACCAAAGGTTGAAGAAGGCTCGTATGTGGCAATAGCTCTGAAGGTACGATTATAGTCCTGTGCTTATATTTTGGAAGTGATTAAGTTATGTAACTCATGGAAAGGGTTTTAAATATTTCACAGGCTAATATACTAGTACTATAATATACTATACTACTACATTGCTCTTTGGTCGGTGGCGCAATGAACTGCTTTACAATAGCATCTCAAGTAAGTGTAGCTTTATCATTTCATCTTGAAGGTTTGTGTGGTAGGTAGTTATTTTATTTATTTTTTCCAGATCAGTTCTGCCATCCACATCCAGCAAAAGGATGTCCGGCATCAAGGCCTTAATCACTGTTTAAGGTTAAAGC
>NW_015754170.1:0-508 GCF_001515625.1 Sinocyclocheilus rhinocerous
TATACATACATGCATACATACACACAGAAAATGTATTAAATGCAAGGAAAGTGTCTACTTTAATGTTTCAAATAATTTTTGTGAAAACAAAGTATGGGTACAAGCATAATACATATTTATGTAAAAATAAAACGACATACTTATTCTGACCTGTTCTTATTAAAATATATAGAAGAAAAAGTGTCAATTTTATTACATTTTAATTTATTAAAAACTGATAAATGGGTAAAACCTAGTGTTTTGAAGGATAGTGGTAAAGATTTAAAATTACAATGAATTAGTTTGGCTGCATCGTGATCGTTAAGTAGAGTCTTTTAATGTGATCTAATGATTCTTGCTCTAAATATGCCTGACAATTGTATTTAGAGCATTATAGTGAGTGTCTGATGTAAATCATGGTAAAAATGTATGATGGTCATTATTTTTTGCTCAGAAAAAATATTAAACCGGTCACATTCTAATGTATGAAAAATGTAAAGCTTTATTAAACTTTTATTTTATATATATA
>NW_015754171.1:0-508 GCF_001515625.1 Sinocyclocheilus rhinocerous
AATTTGCACACTTTTCAACTGTAATATTGAGTTCACTGATTAAAACCCCCCACAACTGTTTAACCTTTTAAATGATGTCCGTTCAATCACAAATGAGAAATATGTGAGTTCAATTAAACAATAATAATAAAGATTAAAATTAGATTTAATTCAATTTAATTTAATCTAATTAAGATTAAAATCATTTTGCAACCTCTGAGATCACACCTTTTCTTAAATTACAGGACATACTCCTACTAGTAAAATATTTATAATGGATATGTTTTTGTAGTGTAATGATGACTTGGTTATTATTATGTTTAAAACACACAGTAATAAAACAACAATTAAAAATAATTTCTGTCTGTATTCCGTATGTAATTATTGGCCAGAACAAAAGCAATATCAATTGGTCTCTTTTTTATTTCAATTTCAATATCTCTGATCCACTGAGATCATAAAGCATTGTTACCTTGGAAACTAGTTGGATCTGGATGGGTTCATCATTGGAGCCACGATTATGTTCTCC
>NW_015754172.1:0-508 GCF_001515625.1 Sinocyclocheilus rhinocerous
CCATTACTCCTGTCTTCAGTGTCACATGATCCTTATCATCAATGTTGAAAAAAGTTATGCTGCTCAATATTTTTCTGATACATTTTTTCAGTAATGTTTGATGAACAAAAAGTTGATAAACAACATTTACTTGAAATAAAAATGATTTGTATCAATGTAAAAGTCTTTACTGACACTTTTAATCAATGTAATGTGTCTTTGCTGAATTTTTTTTTTTTAAATGTATTTATTAAAAAAAAAATACTGCTGTGGAGAAACAACTGATCTTATTTATGCTTTTACTTTCAACCGCTGTTGATGACAGTCTCTGCTAAATTTTCTGATGGTGTTGAAACACGGAAAACCTTTTAGCAGATACATGTGTGTGACTCTCACTTACTGGCGGTCAGCTGTAAAAAGAAAGGGATTGTGGGTAAAACCTGTTGTCTGGGTTTCATTCATTGTATTGGGCTCATCTGTAATCGGTCGTGTTTTTCACACTGGTAATTACCAGAAGGCCTTTGTCTAC
>NW_015754173.1:0-508 GCF_001515625.1 Sinocyclocheilus rhinocerous
TAGGCAATTAAAGGCTCATAATAATGATTTAAATGGTTTATTTAATAAACGTGCGATTAGTCGACTAATGCTAAAAATGAACGACTATTAGTCGACCAGAAAAATCCTTAGTCGAGGACAGCCATATAAATACATAAAATTAAATAAATGACAACATGTTGGTTTTACTTTTTTTTTTGTCTTTTCTTGATTTTTACTGCTATAGGAAATGTTTTTGCCACTACATAATTGACTTCTTGGGTTTGAACTGACTTAAAAGCCATTGTCCTTAAAGTAAAAATAGCAAAAAGATAAAATAAAATAAAATAAAATAAATAAATACAATAAAATAAAATGAAATAAAATAAAAACTTATTTTATTGTTGAGATTAAATGACAATTCCATTGTTACTTTCCACTTCAAATACATATATAAATTCACAAGGTTTGAATGTTTTAGTGTCAACATGTAAGAGAGACAAAGCAGCACTGGTACCTTGTGAGATGAAGGGTTTGTTGGGCTGCTGCA
>NW_015754174.1:0-508 GCF_001515625.1 Sinocyclocheilus rhinocerous
ATTTATATAAATACAAACGATATAAATGATTTAATTTATACAAACTATATTTTTATATATTTTATTATTAATATTCTTTTTAATCTTGTGCATTTTCCACTTTCTAAAGATTTAAATTTATATATATATATAATATATATAGCATTTTCACGTTTTTTTTCATGACATCTAAGTACTTTTAATCCTGACGTTCTCATTACACTAATACAATAATGAAAGGCATCCTGTCTAGACACCGTGATCTTTGTATTTAAATCAGCGGAAATTAAATTCAGTACAGCAAAAACAACCTTAATCTACTTATACTTCAGTGTAATGTTAGAATTTCAGTAATGGATCGGTTAAATTACATTTGTCTCTGTAAAACAGCAAGATAAAGCTGCATCAGTGCTGGTATTTGGGCTTGTGTAAATGCTGCTTTGTGGGGGCAGGGTGCTATCAGCATAACAGTTTGCTAATATTAGTATACTAGCTGTGAGGAACAGAGTAGCGGGGTCAATCTGCAGTT
>NW_015754175.1:0-508 GCF_001515625.1 Sinocyclocheilus rhinocerous
AATATAAAAACTTAAAAATTAAAAATACTGCCTTGGCAACTAACTGAAATAAGAAGTTGAAATAGTTGCAATTACTGAAACTGAAATAAAAAAATATATGAAATATAAATATTTAAATACAAACAAAAACTAATAAAATTACAAAAGCACAAATTAACTAAAAAAAAATTACACTAAAATTAAAATGGAAACTGAAAATATAAAAATAAAAACTAATTTAAAACGTTAATAAACACAATAATAGCATACAAGTGAGACTAAAATAACACTGGATGGGTTTATTTCCAGAAGAATGTAAAAATTGTGATTCATAAAAAAATTGCTTAGTTTATTTGACTGTCTCAACATGTCTTCTTCCCACTTGACCAATGATTGAGTTTGAGTCAGACTATCATTTTGCCCAGCCAATGGAAAGCTGTTTTGGAAACAAAAAGGAAAAACTTATGTTGGTATCAGAGATGTTGCTCTGGATTGGTTTATTTCTTATTTGTCGAATAGGTCTTTTTCC
>NW_015754176.1:0-508 GCF_001515625.1 Sinocyclocheilus rhinocerous
CGAGTTATAATCAATAGGAATGTGCTTTTCTCTATTCCACATGATTTGCTGGTCAGAAAACATGTCGTTGTGTCCTGCAGCTCCTAATGTCTCTCATGTCTTATTATTGCAGCACGAGGTGAAGCACTTACGGTGCTCTTGTGCGCTCTCGCTCCGCTGAGCTCCTTGAGTGGCTGCTAATTAATTTTAGAGTGTTTTTAAATAGTTTCCCTCCTTTCATCTGTGCATGTACCTGTGGAGTGCAGGGAGAAGCTTTCCATCCCCTTCATCACGTCTCAGAGCCGATCCAGCTTCTGTCTGCTGACTAGTGCAAGATCGAAGCCAGTGAAAACCTGCAGTCGCAACATCATAACATATGATATCAGAAAAGGTAAAGATCTGGACATTTGCTGAAGTAAATATCACTATTACTAGTGATCCTGCAGCATTTGTACTGGATCTACCCTCAAAGGCTTGGGGTCGGTAAGATTATTTTAATGTTTTTGAAAGAAGTCTCTTCTGCTCACCA
>NW_015754177.1:0-508 GCF_001515625.1 Sinocyclocheilus rhinocerous
TGCTTCTGCAAGTCTAAATTTTGTTTTAAGATCAGAAGTAAAACTATTTGTTTCTTTTAAAGAGCAGATAATGAATCGCTTTCACCTGTTCGCGTTTTTAATTGGGCTGTTAATTGAGGACAGCCAAGCAATAATCAGGTAAATGCATCAATTCTCTTATTATCGATGCAAGTGCGTTTGATGTTTTATGCTTACATATTTACATATTAAATTATGAAACATAGTGTATCTGTATATTGCAATAAAATAGTCTTCAAACAACAATCCGGTGCATTATATTTCATAATATTAGTCAGGCTGCAATAAACAGTGCTGCTTTTGAAGTGCTGTTTTGTGTAAAAGTTTAATCTAGCATCAACTGGTGTTTTGGATCAGGAAGTTGAACTCGCATGACCGAGTATGGCTGCAGTTCAGTTGGTAAGTTACATGTGTGAACTGCTGTGGTTGAGGTGCAACAGGGCCTTGCAGACACCTTTGGAGGGGCAGGTGCTCAAAGTATAAAAGGGGC
>NW_015754178.1:0-508 GCF_001515625.1 Sinocyclocheilus rhinocerous
TGGTGCCAAATGTTCCCCAGACATTCCTTCCCCTTTCACCTCTCTCAAGCCTCAGGGTGTTCTGGAAGAGTTTATTGCCAGAGTCTGACTTAAGGAGATGGGCATGTTAGAAGAGCATCAGTGCGGTATTGCAATGGAGTGATGTAACATCGGGTTTGTATTTAAAGTATGACATCACATGCTCAGTGCTACTCCTTTTGTGCTGAGTTTTCTGCTACTCCTTTTCACTTTGCTGCTGAGTTTATCCTGCATTCAATTATATTTTGGCAAGTTGTAATTCTCAGCTTCTTATTAGGAAAGGTTCAATAGAACACCATTTGATTGTGAACTTCCTACTTGGAAACTCTGACTTTGCTGAGATGTGGGTGAATGACGTCATATGATTGTTGTGAAACCCAAGGAGATGTACACAGTTGATGATAAACCTTCACTTTTAAAGAAATATTCAACCGTCAACATTCTTGTATAAATTATGATAAAATTTCCTTAGCAAACATTTCCATTAAAC
>NW_015754179.1:0-508 GCF_001515625.1 Sinocyclocheilus rhinocerous
GCATCCTGAGGCTTTTTTAGCTTCCAAATCTGCTGCATTATTTCCTTTGTTTACATAATCATTTCCTTTTTTATGAGCTTGACATTTTATAACTGCTAATCGATTAGGTAGCATCATCGCAGAGATTAACTGAATTATTTGGTCGGCATGTTGGATTGGAGATCCATCTGTCTTTTTGAAACCTCTCTGTTTCCAAACCGCTCCAAATAGATGACAAACACCATGAGCATAGGCTGAACCAGTAAAAATATTTACTGTCTGTTTTTTCGCTAATTCACAAGCAACTGTTAGAGCTTTTAGCTCAGCTAGCTGAGCTGAACAGGGTTGTATACAATGTTGAGATATTACAGGTACATATTTGTCCCCATCTTTTCTTACAACTGCATACCCTGAATGAGTTCCTGTGTGATCTTTAAAACTGGAACCATCTACAAAATATGTCAATTCTGCCTCAAATATGGGCGTGGATTCAAGATCAGGTCGTAGTCTAGTAAAGGCTAGTGCACTG
>NW_015754180.1:0-509 GCF_001515625.1 Sinocyclocheilus rhinocerous
AAAAAATTCTGCTAGCGTATAGATAAAAAGTGTATTTCAACAATGTACTGCAAAGTGCTGACAAGTTTCTTCCATTACCACTGCCATAATAAATGAAGTCCACTGTAGCCGTGTGTATTAGCCCAACCTTTTTTCCCAGTCTAACAGCCCTCACTCGCACCTTTAGTGCACATTAAAAAGGCAAAAACATGGGCCGCATTCCTGCAAAGTGTCCCGAGTGGCAGTGTAAGTACTTATGAGGTAGTATGTTCACATCCCAACGAGCCACTCGCACTGTCCGTTTCACAATATGTGCACTCATGCATCTCTCCATGCATGTTTGACACATGTTTGAGGAGCTGTGTGATGGCCGGCCAGCACGTCGTGTTTTTGTTTCTCCAAAGCTTACGTGAACAAGGGGAGGAGGACGGAAAGCAGGGTTGAGGATGGGGGAAGGTATGGAGATAGAGCAGTGGGCC
Organism: Sinocyclocheilus rhinocerous; assembly: GCF_001515625.1. Lineage (NCBI taxonomy): Eukaryota > Metazoa > Chordata > Actinopteri > Cypriniformes > Cyprinidae > Sinocyclocheilus > Sinocyclocheilus rhinocerous. The sequence continues at coordinate 459 of NW_015754180.1, forward strand.
TATCTCGCAGGCGGGAGCGGCTGGTTTCCAAGGAGATGTGTGTGCGTGATG
>NW_015754181.1:0-509 GCF_001515625.1 Sinocyclocheilus rhinocerous
AAAAAAAAGGTAATTCAAAATATAATAAGCTATGGTAATACTTTACAATAAACCTCCTTAGTTAACTACATTAGTTTACTTGAATTAACAATGAAAAAGTCTACTAAAGCATTAATTAATCATAGTTAATGTTAATTTCAACATGTACTAATGCATTTTTAAAATCAAAACTTGTATCTGTAATTATTATTGAATGAATCTGAGCTAACATGAACTAACAATGATCAGGTGTATTATTATTAACTAACATTAACAAAGATACAGAAACACTGTAACAAATGAATGGCTCACTGTTAGTTAATGCATTAACTAATGTTAAACTAAAGAAGGTTATTCTAAAGAGTTATCAAAACTATAATTGTACATAATAATACTAAATAATAATAGAATGCAACAGGATTTTCATTTTTAGGTGAACTATCACTTTAAATTTTGAGCACAGACCAGCCACTAACATCAATATACAAAGGTCTCAGATCTTTAACTTGGGGGTTTCTTGTAAAATTAAA
>NW_015754182.1:0-508 GCF_001515625.1 Sinocyclocheilus rhinocerous
CTGAAAAAGGGCTCACGAGTGATTATGATGACAAATGACCTCTGCCGTCTATTACTCATGAGCAAAGTAAAACCAGCAGAATCACAGCCACAGAACCCCTGGGCAAATACAGATCCATATTAAAAGACAGGAATAGTCTGTATGTAAAATATCATTAATATTCTGAACAGAAAGAGTTCTGCTCATTAGTTTACATATTCTTTGCAGAACCTAGGACTTTTCTCTTTAAAATAAATAAATAAAATAATTACTATATACAGCAATTAGTAAATATAATAATAATAATAATTATTATTATTATTATTTATTTTTAAAGTGAACATGGCTCAATCTTGCGGATTTTATGTAGAAACCCGAGTGTAACAATAAACAGAACATTTTTGATACCAAGTTTCATCTCAGCAACCAAAACGAGTTGGAAAGTGGATGTAATTTTTGCAAATGCTGTATTGCAATCAACAAACAAATGCAAAAATAGCATGGAAAAGATAACAAAACTTGGCCACTT
>NW_015754183.1:0-509 GCF_001515625.1 Sinocyclocheilus rhinocerous
ATACCATGGTACTCAAATTCAAGTACAATGGTATTTACAAGGTATTACATGGTATTTCCAAATTAATGCAAAAAATACCATAATACATTTCTTTGAATTCTTTTGTATGAATCTGTAACATTTGTGCCACAGTTACCATAGTAAACCATGGCCAGTTTTATGTAAAATAACTTGATTACATAATGGATGCCAATAAAAATATACTTACTTTTAAAAAATAATAATTATTGTTTAGAATATATATTTTAATGTTGTTTTAAGTTACATAAATTACATAATTGTGTATTTTTGTATTTAACAAAATTCAAGTTCTAATTATATGATGTACTTTTATTCATATTTAATAATATAATAATATTTTATTAATACTATAATAGTAATAATATATAATATTTAGTAGTAATAATAATAAATACTAAAATGATTTTTTTAAAGTTGTAATGCAGCTCTCTTCTTCAGTCTAGCTATGAGAGTGTGTTCTCTCACCCCGCGCTGATGGCCGTGCCGTG
>NW_015754184.1:0-508 GCF_001515625.1 Sinocyclocheilus rhinocerous
AACAGGAAATGATGTGTAGAAGAAGAGGGAAAGAATCAGTAAAGGAGTGTGACTCACACTCACATCACTCTCAACACTTAACATCAGTGTGACTATCTCAGATAGCATTGCAAGTTTAAAACCCCATGAGCGAGGCACTAAAACTCTGTTCAGTCAGCCAATATATCGCTGCAATTAATGTTGTCATTTCCAATGAAGTCATATGCCAAACGATATCAAATAAAGTTCATGAATATGTTCTGCTGATGCCTGTTGCCAGGAACCCAGTTCAGCAATATGTTGTAGATGAATGAGTGCAGGTTATTAACAATGTATGAATTGACAAAAAAACTAAAGTATGTGAAACCATTCAAGACAAGCACATATGGTATGGTGAGGATCTCGATTCAATGTGCCATATGTCTTCGGTAATAGCTAACACAGAGGGATGCAGTCCCCCACCTTCCTTTCCCTTTTCACTTTCTCTCTCTCTCTCTGTCTCTCCGGGTCCACAAAGCTCAGCCCAGAC
>NW_015754185.1:0-509 GCF_001515625.1 Sinocyclocheilus rhinocerous
TGGTTGGCAGGCTTGGACGCTTGCCTGTATAACTGGAGTTTGAATAAAAGGGGCCTTGTGAACTTTTGGGCTACTGTGGCATTTTCCAGCTGCCGAGCGAAGTAATTAAAAATCTCTAGCTATATTGCTGAAACGTGTAGGATTACAGTGCTCGGTTTGCTGGAAAGATATTGTGTGACTATTTTCAATCTTGATTCTTGTTCCTTTATCTTGATTTTGTTCATGGCTCTCTCTGGTTTCATATGCATACATTTGAACTTTGCATCATTGGATCTTTAACTTCGTCAATCTGTTTACTGCCAGTGATGCTTTTTAAATGTTTTTTTAAATCTGCACTTGTTTGCAATTGTCTCTGACAAAGAGGCTTTTTGATTGAGAAGAAAGTTTTTGCTTAGATTGAAACTCGTCTACAGTATACAGGAATTAAATGGACATGATAAATTTGGAAATATTAGGGATTTTTCAAATTAAAAATAAATTCTTATTAAAATCATGAACTTTATATAAAT
>NW_015754186.1:0-509 GCF_001515625.1 Sinocyclocheilus rhinocerous
ATTTTTGTCTTCTTTCTTATTTTGTTATCTGAAATTCATGAACATTTTCAAGCACATTTATTATTATTTGATTACAGCTTGTGGTGGAAATTACATTGTGTACATTTTTTTTGCAATATATTTTTGTGTAAACAGTTGTTTACAACAGTTGTGTAAACATGAACCACCTTTATCACCTTTATTTCTATAGTGATTTCACAGAGATAAACAGGCAAACAACAGAATCAATTACGGAAACTCAACTATGGAGATAATTCAGATTCTGCTGTAAAGCAGCTTTAAAACACAATAGTGTCATTATTTATCTCGAGTCAGTTCAGTGCTGGTTCAGTTCAGATCAATACCAGTGTGAAGTTCACCAGTTTAAAAACAAGTTTATTTCAGCTATAAGCAGCTGTACAGAAGGCAGCAGTTCCCTTATACAGTTCATTTAGTGTTGATTCAGTTCAGTAATGGTGTTGAATCCTTTATAAATGTTGAGAGAGATCAAGGCTGTTAGTATCAGACTC
>NW_015754187.1:0-509 GCF_001515625.1 Sinocyclocheilus rhinocerous
TGTGATTCAGAGCGTGGGCACACAGGGGCGTTCCCAAAGCGTTTCCAACGCAGTGTGAGTTCCCAAAGGGGAAGCAAGTTTACATCACACAATTGCGAGATAACATTTTTTCTCATAATTATGAGAAAAGAAGAAGTCAGAATTATGAGATATAAACTCAGAATTGCAAGAAAAAAAGTCAGAATTGTGAGAGTTTTTTTATCCCATGGTGGAAACAAGCTTTCTTAATGTCGACAAACTCGGTGTCAAAAGTACTGACTGTAAGTACTGGCCACTTCCCTGACTTTATTTTATTTTACTTATGTTTGCAGACACAGGTGTGATTTCTCATGACATTTTTTCTGTTATATTCAGGAATATTTATGCATATGGTTCCAAAGAAAACCCTTAAGTCATTTTTGTATGTATTTAAATTTATTTTAAATGAGTGGATTGTTGGCTGCTTGTATTTGGAACCCCCAGTGTTCGCTTTAGTCCACGGGCCACTGCTAGTTCCATTTAGGGTAGCA
>NW_015754188.1:0-509 GCF_001515625.1 Sinocyclocheilus rhinocerous
TTTTTTTTTCAGAAAACAGTTCATCATAAATATTTTACACTTTTTATTGTTCAACTCACCCTTCAGTAGGTCTTCTTCGCCCATTGGTTGTACAGCTTCCTGCACTGCAGCTTCTGTCTCTTGAGACACAGGATCTAAGCTTGCTAGGGCTTGCTCAGGACATACAGAAGAAAGTATAATGTCATCCTCAGCAAGAGCATTTGGGACATGTAAGGCATCATCTAGATGGTCGGTGTGGACCGAAACACCCAACAGATCTTCTGCATTGACTGCCAGGCTTTCCTCAGAGATCCCAAACTCATTTGACGAAGCTAATATGTCTGAGGGATCCACCAAGACATGTTGATCTCCCGAATCATCTGTGTTTACAAAAACTACACCCGCATCCTCTTCTGAAAGGACTACTGCTGCTGTGCCCTGCATGACCTCACTGTTTGAGGTCATTTCCTGTCTGGGATCCTGAGAGGAGTCATCTGGGAGATTCACTTTCTCCATATCTGCGGGAATCC
>NW_015754189.1:0-509 GCF_001515625.1 Sinocyclocheilus rhinocerous
TTATGTGTTTTGGACGTTAATTTACGAAATATTGTGAATCAACAGCGTTCTGGGGGCCTGATATCGCCATCTACTGGCCTGGCATGAATAATACAGCATTTTTAGTCGTTTTCACATATTCGTGTGAACAGGGAATGTTTTAACAATGTTGTCGTCTGTATGCGAAACTTAGTAAAAGTTTTTCCTTTGAATTTTTTTTTAAGTCAATGTCATGTAAACTTATCCTAAGAAATGAAAAGCTCATGAGTGTGAAATTTGAATTGAATTGGCTACACAGCCAACAAAATGTTAAACTGGAATGAAAATAAAAGTATTTTATTGAGTTTCATTTTGATATTAGCAAAAAGAATTAACAAAAAATAGTTAGCTGAATACTTAATTTTGCTATGCAGGACCAAAAACGTCCACTGCTTTGTTTTCAGATAACTTTAAAGATAAATTAAAGCATTCTGGGAAATTAAGTGTTCTCCCACCATGGTCCATAATATGAAAGTTAATTCAGTAAATAA
>NW_015754190.1:0-509 GCF_001515625.1 Sinocyclocheilus rhinocerous
GACTCCAGGCTTTATGCTGCCAGTCTCATAATATCTGCAGAAACAACTGTAAATCTGATTTTCATAACCTGACCAAACCTAATGACAATAAACAACAGATGCGTGCTAACAAAGCCATGAAAATGTTTTATCTAAGCTACTTAACAGGGCCCATAGCAGCACTAGTAGGAAATTATCATATGATTAGAATACTAATTTAAAATGTTGCGCAGCAGGACATTAAACAGCCCATCTGCTTTAGTAACTCACTTATTAATCCAAGATGAAGAAAATATATATTTGAAACGGAATTCTATATGACCAAACAACAATAAGCTAAGCTAAAATCAATTTATGTTAGAAACATTTTTTGGACTAATAAATCAATGTATTAATAAATCCATTATTTATTACATTTAATAAAATGGAAGAGCAATGACTGAACAAGCACATTAGCATTTCTACTTCTGCCTTTTGACCTTGTTTAAATAGCCTGAACTAGCAAATTAATTTTATTTTAATAATTAATC
>NW_015754191.1:0-509 GCF_001515625.1 Sinocyclocheilus rhinocerous
AATCACAGCACTACAACCTTTAATTCCATGCAAAAATCTGAGAAAAAAAGACAAGACTGCGCAATTATTCAGTTCACTCTACAGTACAGTATTATGAGTGAATGAAGTAATCTGCAACAACTAATCAATAATAATCATTAATAGAAATAATGGACACTTAATTTGATTGGTTAATTGTGTCTGCACACCTGCACACTGTACACTGAAAACATCCACCAGTCACTGCCCTTTTTCCAGCAGTGAATAACATATACGGACAAAACAGCTTTGAAAAATTGTTGAGGACACAGAGTGAGCTGCTGCGGGAAAAGTGTATGACCCGAATTGTCCTAAACATGAGACATGGTTTACTGTCACGTGCTTAATAGATGCATGTGTTTTGAAGCATTTAAGACAAAAGCATTATTTTCCCAGACGCATTACCTACATTTTACGGTTATATCCTTATTTGTAAAAGTTGCATTTCCATTCTGCATAAAGGCTCATCTTGACAGCTTCACAGACTACAC
>NW_015754192.1:0-509 GCF_001515625.1 Sinocyclocheilus rhinocerous
ACTGGAAATTTGGACCACTCTTCTTTTGCCAACTGCTCCAGGTCTTTCAGATTTGAAGGGTTACTTCTCCCGACTGATGTTTTGAGATCTTTCCACAGGTGCTTTATGGGATTTAGATCTGGACTCATTACTGGCCACTTCAGAACTCTCCAGTGCTTTGTCCTAAACCATTTTTGGGTGCTTTTTGAAACATACTTTTTTGCTGGAGACCCAGGTTTCTGACACTGGGCCCTCCATTGCACCCCAGAATTCTTTGGTAGTCTTCAGATTTCGTAATGCCATGCACACAGTCAAGACATCCAGTGCCTGAGGTTGCAAAGTAACCCAAAAAAGGGACAGCGCTCTTTTCTTTGAAGGCCTCATTTCATTTTCTGAAGACAGTAGAATAACGTGCTTTAGCAAAAAGCTCTATTTTAATCTGTCTACAGGACATTCTCCCAGGAGATTTTTGGTTTCCTCCGGTACCAATCTGACTTTTTTATGTTTCTGTGTCAGCAGCGGGGTCCTTC
>NW_015754193.1:0-509 GCF_001515625.1 Sinocyclocheilus rhinocerous
AATTTAATCACAAATCAATATTTAATGTATATGTCTTTATTTATTTGGTGAGTGGCCGTGCAATAAACGTTCTAAGGTATAGTCAGTGTGTCAGTCTATATCGCAAAATGGGGGTTTATTTGGCTATAATCACTGACTGACTGTACATTATCCCTTATATAGTTAATATTATACTATGCATTTCTGCAGCTGCTTACAGATAGGCTACTGCATTTTAGAACGAGTAATAATTTTGCAAATAAGGAGATGCACACCTACCATGCTTTGGACCGTTGAGGAGCTCCCAGTGAGTACACCAATAAGTGAAACTATATAAGGTTCACCGAGGGAAACAATCATAAATGTTGTCCAGAATTGCACATGTGATGTCTGACTTTTACTTCAATTTGATATATTTTGACAACTTACCGTTCACTTTTGGCAGACACAGAGGTGTGTAGTGTGAAATATTTGCCACACATTTGTCCACATTGCAGCATTTATTTACATTGTCACACACAAGATTGCTC
>NW_015754194.1:0-508 GCF_001515625.1 Sinocyclocheilus rhinocerous
TAAAAATTGAAAAAAAAAATATATATATATATGTATATATATATATATATAATAACATTATTTATATATATATATATGTATATATACATACATACATAAAGTAGTAAATAAAAAATACTAAAATAACACTACCTGTGAGTCCCCGAACCCTGGTTTGTAAACCCCTGGCCTAAATAACTCTTTTATATGGTTCAATACGCATACAATCTTTTATGATCTTAAAAATTATTCAAAATTTGTCTGTTCCTCTTTTTACGGTCAGATGAAGAAATTAGCACGCCGACAACAGCAACAACAAGAGCAGCAAAACCCTCAGAGACTCGGACAAGGTACTAAACACACACACACAAATGCGACAGAGCCAACATATGCAAGTCTTTAGCAGTTTTAACCCTGTTTTATGTTTCTAATAACTCATCTCTCGGTGTGTTTTCTGCAGATGTGATCTCAAGCCGAATGGAGAATCTGATGAACTCTTATACGCCACTGGCTCCGCCTCCACAACATC
>NW_015754195.1:0-509 GCF_001515625.1 Sinocyclocheilus rhinocerous
GACTGGAAGACCCGGGAGTTGTCCCCAACCGCCCCAAAGTGGCCAGTGCTGGTTGAACGATTGACGCTTAGGTCCATTCCATTGTAGTTGTAGCCGTAAGAGCCTGAATGCATGGTGCCGGAGTCCCTGTACGAGGCGTTCATAGCGCTGCTGCTAGTTCCATAATTTAGTAACTGATAGTCAGGGCCATTTGGGTAGCGCCCTGAGAACGAGTTTACAAAGTAAGAGCTCATTTAGGTTGTTTTAGAGGGCTTGATTTGTAGATCTTGGTCGTTATAACGCTGTGCTTCACGATTTATGATGTATTAATGAATTATAGCAATGCACTGTACTTCGTTTTTGCTATGTATGCGGCCAAATATGGGGGTGGGGGTGCGTTTGAGAATCACGTGCTTTTGTTGACCAGTCGTAAATTCTCACTGATGACTTCAAGAGGTAATTCATGCTCTATGGTTACAAATGATGACGAGACGGGGAGTCGTTAGACTCGAGTCAACGTGTTCCTCCCT
>NW_015754196.1:0-509 GCF_001515625.1 Sinocyclocheilus rhinocerous
ATTATCATGATTATTAAATGCTGCTTTTACATTTTCAGGACAATAGTTATGTATTATTACAATATAAGATACATCTTTAATGTGATATAATATATATATTTTAAATAAATGTTGGGGCATGGCTCGGGGGCGTGGCCAGATTTTCCTGCTTTTTTGTCGCTAGCTGATCACATGCTTGTATTCTTTTTTTTTTAATTTAGGCTAGTATTACTTTTTTTGATGTTGACACTGGTGATGAGAATTATGAAATTTCTTATGGTATCAAAAATTTTAAAATTATAAAGACCTTATTTAAAGCAAAAAGTAACTATATCGTGATATTGTTATCGTAAAAAAAAATTACTCCTATTGTGATTTAAGATTTTGGTCATGTCGACCAACACTAATTACACCACACAAATTGATTACACTGGCAATGCCTCTTTTTCTCTATTCTTGGTCGATCTTTAATATATATATATATGGGGAAGGGGGTGTCATAGTTTTCGTCCTAATTACCCTTGATTGTA
>NW_015754197.1:0-509 GCF_001515625.1 Sinocyclocheilus rhinocerous
TTGTTGTGTCTGTATATCCAATTGAACAGAAGCTCCCATCTGCACAAACACGGAGATCTCAGCACTGAACCCTGAGGAGAGAGAAAGATACTTGTTTTCTGAGTGCAGCTGGTGAACACACTAGACCCATTGTACATTTGATTTTTTTTCTGAAATGGGAATGATCAAGAATATTAAAGTTTGAGTTTGATTTTAATATTAATGCCGTTGTCGTATTCATGAAAAATAAATAAAATAGCCCTGATTTGTGAAAAAACTGCCTAATATTTTGTAAAAAAAAATTAGAATGTTTTTGAAGTATGAAGATTTTTAAAATTATATACAGTATGCATCAGCTTTAATGCACTTATCAAATAACAAAAGCAGAGTACTCAAAAATGTATCATTTAACTCGCAGTCTGCAAAGGATTGGAAAAATATGTTCAAATACACATTTTCAATGTCAAAGAACTCTATACTTCCTCATTTTCCTCAGAGTTTGACTGTTTTGCTATTGCAGGGGATTTTAA
>NW_015754198.1:0-509 GCF_001515625.1 Sinocyclocheilus rhinocerous
AAGACTGTTTTGCCTGGAACACACAAACAGATTTAATTCAATACGCTCCACATCCTTGTCCAGAGAGAGTGTTGTAAACAAATGTAAAATGCGTGAAAATGAAAGTGTAGTACTGCCCAGAATAACCACTCCAAACGCTTCACAGTAGTGCCAGTCTGGAGCTAAAGTCAAGTCATTAATAGGCCCACACAGAATCTGCACTCAGAGGTTTCGGCAGAAAATATTACACATGTCAGCAATTGAACCATCAAAATTTTACATGCCTTCTTCCACCCTTATGTGTTCATTCCCAGTCTTCATTACTTTTCTATTTGTATATTTTCTATATATGAGCATATGAGACTCCATTAAAACAAATAAATTGTACTGATCCCAAACTTTTGAAAGCCAGCGTGTATATATATACCCGTTCAAATGTTTGGGATCAGTAAAATTTTTCATGTGTTTTAATGGAGTCTCATATGCTCATCAAGGCTGTATTTATGTGATCAAAAACACAGAAAAAAAAA
>NW_015754199.1:0-509 GCF_001515625.1 Sinocyclocheilus rhinocerous
CATAATCCACCCCCCAATTTTAATTATCCAAAGAACCTTTTTTAACTATTAAGAACCTTTTGTCCCTTGAAATGGTGCATGGATGTTAAAGGCTCTTCATGGAACTATATGCCAATAAAGAACCTTCATTTTCATTTTAATATTTTTTTTTTCAGTGCACAGATGTACAGTATCACAGTGAAAGCAGAGAAAATTTAACAACACAAAACTTGACCATTAAACTTTTTTTTTTTGTTTTAAGTATAATTGAGCCCTGTCCTTTTTCCTTCTTTTTTTCTGTTGGCACACTAAGCAAACTATGTAAATGGAAAATATGCCACTTCAAATCATGGCCAAATGCACATTCAAGTAACTACCTTCTAACCTCGGGTAAGAATGGCTTAAATGAGACTATAAGACCCTGTCCTATGCACTAGCACAAAAATAATTTCTGTCAAAGTGGCAAAAATCCACAAGAAGAGCATTCCTGCTCTGCCTCAGGGAAGTCCAATCCTCATGATACCATGGCT
>NW_015754200.1:0-508 GCF_001515625.1 Sinocyclocheilus rhinocerous
AAAGGAAAAATTTAAATCGCATCATATGACCCCTTTAAATATGCCAATGTTAAACTTTAAAGTTGGCTTGGCAGCCTTGAAAATTTAAAATAGTATTACAAATTGAAAGTTTAATGTTTTATTTTGAAGGTTAATCAGGTGGGTTATGGACGGGCTTACGGACAGATGGTTGGATTAATAGATAGTTTTATTAGAGAAAGTTTAAAGGTTTTATTTGGAAGGTTATACAGGCCTTACAGGATGGGTATATATAGGCCTGTGTATTTATAAATAGATAAATACAGTGAAATAGAGGGCAGACCGGCTCTCTCACCTTCATCACCCTCATTTCTCCTGTGATGGACGCTGAGGTAGATTTGTCTTCTGCTCTGCATTACTAATGCCACAGGGTGTATGCTTTAAACATTACAAACTAAATAATACATAAATCATGTTGAGGAAGCAGTAGGGCTCGTGAAGAACTTACTGCGTGATGTTTCTGATGAGAGAGGGGGAATATATATATATA
>NW_015754201.1:0-509 GCF_001515625.1 Sinocyclocheilus rhinocerous
AGTGATTTTGCCACACTAGTCTCATGCTCTACATTGTATAACAATGTTTATTTGCTGATAGAGTTGAACTCGTATCACTTTAATGGAATTGTCCTCTATGTAGACCAAGCGTAACTTTTTCATGTGGTTTCTAGTGATGGTTAAAAAACCCTGAACTTTTCTAAAATGCGGTAAGAGTGTGACTCACATTTGAAAAAAAAAAAAACATTTTGAAAGATGGTCGTGTACTTTTTTTACCAAAACAGTCTATAGGTGTGACTCACTGACTCCTCAACAGATTATGTTGATGTTTGGTCTGTAGACGAAGATTTTAGGATATTGTTTTCTTTTCCTCATGTGAACGGGGAAAACCAGTGTGACTAAGCCTTCTCAGTTCAGTTATGCTCAGCGCTAGGCTAACAGAGCTTACCCAACACTGTCCTAAGCATGTTATTTGCCACATTTCAGCCACACAAACAGTTCAAAATGGCTTTCCTCATGACCAGAAATGCCAAAATATCCCTCTACCC
>NW_015754202.1:0-509 GCF_001515625.1 Sinocyclocheilus rhinocerous
TTTTAGGCTTATAAAAATAAATATTTCTCAAAAATGCTTAATAAATTACACAAACTAGCAGCAAAAGTAGAATCTAGTAATCTGTGCAAATAGCTAAATTCCCCACTGCTAATCCCTGGTCCCAAATCAATCCTGGTTAACTATTGGAGAACCCTTCCCCTTTTGTAAACAAGCTGCGTTTTCACAATCTTCACACACAATATTTGGAAGCTTAAGGACACGCACTCAAGACACTTATATAAAACCCTAGATGTGCAATAAAACAACTTTTGTAAAACTTGATGGGCCTAAGTAACACAGAAGGGCCTAAGTAGCACCACTGCTCTCAAGTCACCTCAATACTGTCAACGCATCTGCTTCAGGTCACCTTTTCCAAAAGGCACAACACGCTTGAGAGTAAATCTATTGCACTTCAGTTAAACGCATCCCACTCGCCCTTAGCGTACGATTAAGAGCGCGCAGGAGTTTGAAAGAACCCTGTCTCTGGCCAGGATGCCATGGAAACCTCC
>NW_015754203.1:0-509 GCF_001515625.1 Sinocyclocheilus rhinocerous
CTGTTCATATTTACATATTCAAATTCATAAATCTGCTTCGGAGCTGGGCACAGCGCTTCGGAGACATTTTAATCTCTGGAGGAATTAGGGGTAAATTAGAGTTCTTCAGCCCAGCAGAACCGTTCTTGAAATGCAGAATCTCATTTTCTCCTGGACCCTGAGGACCAATAGAGTGTCTAGAGTAGGAACGGCAAATTAATAGAAGCTCAGATCACCAATTTCCAAGTTCATAGAGTAAATTTCAAAAGATGTATCATGAAAAGTCTTTATATCAGACATTGACATTAGTATTGCAAATTTTAGTAGTGCTATTGCCGAACCCAAACCAAATTAAACTATGGCGAATGGCTCATCTTGTGGGGTTTGTGCAACCGTGAATGATAACCCAAACCCTCCATCTTGTTTCTTTGTCATAGTTGGGATTCGGATGGACCAATGGGGCTGCTCTGCAGCTGCTTAACCAGTATGGTGATAGGCTGAGCTCTGGAGGGAGTGTCCTGAGTGCCAGC